>NC_073255.2:2114117-2414705 GCF_029289425.2 Pan paniscus | reverse complement strand
TTTGTAACGATAGATGTGTTGGTATTTCAACGTTTATTCAGATAGCGATGTAGATATCTCCATGTTTATACAGCTCGCGGTGCAGATATTTATATCTTTATACAGATGGCATTGTAGATATTTCCTTATTCACACAGATGGCGGTGTAGATGTTTCCATGTTTATACAGATGGCGGAGTAGTTAGTTCCATGTTTATGGAGATGTCAGTGTAGATATTTTCATGTTTATAGAGATGGCGGTTTAGATATTTCCATGTTTATAGAGATAGCAGTGTAGATATTTACATGTTTATACAGATGGCTGTGTAGATATTTCCATGTGTATACTGATGGCATTGTAGATATTTCCATGTTTATACAGATGACTGTAGAGGTATTTCCATGTTTTACAGATGGCTGTGCAGATATTTCCATGTTTATAGAGATAGCGGTGTAGATATTTCCATGTTTGTACAGATGGCGTTGTTGATATTTCCATCTATACACAGATGGCCGTGTAGATATTTCCATGTTTATACAGATGGCAGCGTAGATATTTCCATGGACATGCAGATGGCGGTGTAGATATTTCCATGTTTATACAGATAGCGGTGTAGACATTTCCATGTTTTCACAGATGGTGGTGTAGATATTTCCGTGTTTATACACATGGCGGAGTAGATACTTCCATCTTTATGGAGATTGCAGTGTAGATATTTTCATGTTTATAGAGATGGCGGTGTAGATATTTCCATATTTATAGAGATAGCGGTGTAGATATTTCCATCTTTCTACAGATGGCAGTGTAGATATTTCCATGTTTATATAGATGGTGGTGTAGACATTACCATGTTTATACAGATAGCGGTGTAGATATTTCCATGTGTATACAGATGGTATTGTAGGTATTTCCATGTTTATACACATGGTGGTGAAGATACTTCCATGTTTATTCAGATGACTGTGTAGATATTTCCATGTTTTTACAGATGGCAGTGTAGATATTTCAATGTTTATAGAGATGGCGCTGTAGATATTTCCATGTTTATACAGATCGCGGTGTAGATATTTCCATGTTTATACAGATAGCGGTGTAGATATTTCCATGTTTTTACAGATATCAGTGTAGATATTTCCATGTTTACACAGATGGCGGTGTAGGTATTTCCATCTTTCTACAGATGGCATTGTAGATATTTCCATGTTTATGCAGGTGGTGGTGTATATATTTCCATGTTTATATAGATGGTGGTGTAGATATTACCATGTTTATACAGATAGCGGTGTAGATATTTCCATGTTTATACAGATCGTGGTGAAGATATTTCCATGTTTATACAGATCACGGTGTAGATATTTCCATGTTTATACAGATCGCGGTGTAGATATTTCCATGTTTATACAGATAGCGTTGTAGATATTTCCATGTTTATATAGATAGCGGTGTAGATATTTCCATGTTTATAGAGATAGCGGTGTAGGTATTTCCATGTTTATTGAGATAGCGGTGTAGATATTTCCATGTTGTACAGATGGCGTTGTTGATATTTCCATCTATACACAGATGGCCGTGTAGATATTTCCATGTTTATACAGATGTCAGCGTAGATATTTCCATGGACATGCAGATGCTGGTGTAGATATTTCCATGTTTAGAGAGAGAGCGGTGTAGATATTTCCATGTTTTCACAGATGGTGGTGTAGATATTTCCGTGTTTATACACATGGCGGAGTAGATACTTCCATCTTTATGGAGATGGCAGTGTAGATATTTTCATGTTTATAGAGATGGCGGTATAGATATTTCCATATTTATAGAGATACCGGTGTAGATATTTCCATTTTTCTACAGATGGCAGTGTAGATATTTCCATGTTTATACAGATGGCGGTGTAGATATTTCCATACTTATAGAGATGTCTGTGTAGATATTTCCATGTGTATACAGATGGTATTGTAGGTATTTCCATGTTTATACAGATGGTGGTGTAGATATTTCCATGTTTCTTCAGATGACTGTGTAGATAATTCCATGTTTTTACAAATGGCATTGTAGATAATTCTATGTTTATAGAGAGGGCGCTGTAGATATATCCATGTTTATACAGACGGCGGAGTAGTTAGTTCCATGTTTATGGAGATGGCAGTGTAGATATTTTCATGTTTATAGAGATGGCGGTGTAGATATTTCCATGTGTATACAGATGGCATTGTAGATATTTCCATGTTTATACAGATGACTGTAGAGGTATTTCCATGTTTTACAGATGGCTGTGCAGATATTTCCATGTTTATAGAGATAGCGGTGTAGATATTTCCATGTTTGTACAGATGGTGTTGTTGATATTTCCATCTATACACAGATGGCCGTGTAGATATTTCCATGTTTATACAGATGGCAGCGTAGATATTTCCATGCACATGCAGATGGCGGTGTAGATATTTCCATGTTTATACAGAGAGCGGTGTAGATATTTCCATGTTTTCACAGATTGTGGTGTAGTTATTTCCGTGTTTATACACATGGCGGAGTAGATACTTCCATCTTTATGGAGATGGCAGTGTAGATATTTTCATGTTTATAGAGATGGCGGTGTAGATATTTCCATATTTATAGAGATAGCGGTGTAGATATCTCCATCTTTCTACAGATGGCAGTGTAGATATTTCCATGTTTATACAGATGGCGGTGTAGATATTTCCATACTTATAGAGATGTCTGTGTAGATATTTCCATGTGTATACAGATGGTATTGTAGGTATTTCCATGTTTATACACATGGTGGTGAAGATATTTCCATGTTTATTGAGATGACTGTGTAGATATTTCCATGTTTTTACAGATGGCAGTGTAGATATTTCAATGTTTATAGAGATGGCGCTGTAGATATTTCCATGTTTATACAGATCGCGGTGTAGATATTTCCATGTTTATACAGATAGCGGTGTAGATATTTCCATGTTTTTACAGATATCGGTGTAGATATTTCCATGTTTACACAGATTGCGGTGTAGGTATTTCCATCTTTCTACAGATGGCATTGTAGATATTTCCATGTTTATGCAGATGACGGTGTATATATTTCCATGTTTATATAGATGGTGGTGTAGATATTACCATGTTTATACAGATAGCGGTGTAGATATTTCCATGTTTATACAGATCGTGGTGAAGATATTTCCATGTTTATAGAGATCACAGTGTAGATATTTCCATGTTTATACAGATCGCGGTGTAGATATTTCCATGTTTATACAGATAGCGTTGTAGATATTTCCATGTTTATATAGATAGCGGTGTAGATATTTCCATGTTTATAGAGATAGCGGTGTAGGTATTTCCATGTTTATAGAGATAGCGGTGTAGATATTTCCATGTTGTACAGATGGCGTTGTTGATATTTCCATTTTTACACAGATGTCCGTGTAGATATTTCCATGTTTATACAGATGGCAGCGTAGATATTTCCATGGACATGCAGATGGCGGTGTAGATATTTCCATGTTTAGAGAGAGAGCGGTGTAGATATTTCCATGTTTTCACAGATGGTGGTGTAGATATTTCCGTGTTTATACACATGGCGGAGTAGATACTTCCATCTTTATGGAGATGGCAGTGTAGATATTTTCATGTTTATAGAGATGGCGGTATAGATATTTCCATATTTATAGAGATAGCGGTGTAGATATTTCCATCGTCCTACAGATGGCAGTGTAGATATTTCCATGTTTATACAGATGGCGGTGTAGATATTTCCATACTTATAGAGATGTCTGGTAGATATTTCCATGTTTATACAGATGGTATTGTAGGTATTTCCATGTTTATACAGATGGTGGTGTAGATATTTCCATGTTTATTCAGATGAATGTGTAGATATTTCCATGTTTTACAGATGGCAGTGTAGGTATTTCCATGTTTATATAGAGGGTGGTGTAGATATTACCATGTTTATACAGATAGCGGTGTAGATATTTCCATGTTTATACAGATCGTGGTGAAGATATTTCCATGTTTATACAGATCGCGGTGTAGATATTTCCATGTTTATACAGATAGCGGTGTAGATATTTCCATGTTTATAGAGATAGCGGTGTAGGTATTTCCATGTTTATAGACATAGCAGTGTAGATATTTCCATGTTTATATTGATGGCGTTGTAGATATTTCCATGTTTATACCGATAGATGTGTTGGTAGTTCCACGTTTGTACAGATAGCGATGTAGATATCTCCATGTTTATACAGCTCGCGGTGCAGATATTTATATCTTTATACAGATGGCATTGTAGATATTTCCTTATTCACACAGATGGCGGTGTAGATGTTTCCATGTTTATACAGATGGCGGAGTTGTTAGTTCCATGTTTATGGAGATGGCAGTGTAGATATTTTCATGTTTATAGAGATGACGATGTAGATATTTCCATGTTTATAGAGATAGCAGTGTAGATATTTACATGTTTATACAGATGGCTGTGTAGATAATTCCATGTGTATACAGATGGCATTGTAGATATTTCCATGTTTATACAGATGACTGTAGAGGTATTTCCATGTTTTACAGATGGCTGTGCAGATATTTCCATGTTTATAGAGATAGAGGTGTAGATATTTCCATGTTTGTACAGATGGCATTGTTGATATTTCCATCTATACACAGATGGCCGTGTAGGTATTTCCATGTTTATACAGATGGCAGCGTAGATATTTCCATGGACATGCAGATGGAGGTGTAGATATTTCCATGTTTATACAGATGGCGGTGTAGGTATTTCCATGTTTATACAGATAGCAGTGTAGAAATTTCCATGTTTTCACAGATGGTGGTGTAGATATTTCCGTGTTTATACACATGGCGGAGTAGATACTTCCATCTTTATGGAGATGGCAGTGTAGATATTTTCATGTTGATAGAGATGGCGGTGTAGATATTTCCATATTTATAGAGATAGCGGTGTAGATATTTCCATCTTTCTACAGATGGCAGTGTAGATATTTCCATGTTTATACAGATGGCGGTGTAGATATTTCCATACTTATACAGATGTCTGTGTAGATATTTCCATGTGTATACAGATGGTATTGTAGGTATTTCCATGTTTATACAGATGGTGGTGTAGATATTTCCATGTTTATTCAGATGACTGTGTAGATATATCCATGTTTTTACAGATGGCAGTGTAGATAATTCTATGTTTATAGAGATGGCGCTGTAGATATCTCCAGGTTTATACAGATTGCGGTGTAGATATTTCCATGTTTATACAGATAGCGGTGTAGATATTTCCATGTTTTTACAGATATCGGTGTAGATATTTCCATGTTTACACAGATTGCGGTGTAGATATTTCCATCTTTCTACAGATGGCATTGTAGATACTTCCATGTTTATGCAGATGGCGGTGCAGATATTTCCATGTTTATATAGATGGTGGTGTAGATATTACCATGTTTATACAGATAGCGGTGTAGATATTTCCATGTTTATACAGATCGTGGTGAAGATATTTCCATGTTTATACAGATCGCGGTGTAGATATTTCCATGTTTATACAGATAGCGGTGTAGATATTTCCATGTTTATACAGATAGCGTTGTAGATATTTCCATGTTGATACAGATAGCAGTGTAGATATTTCCATGTTTATAGAGACAGTGGTGTAGGTATTTCCATGTTTATAGACATAGCGGTGTAGATATTTCCATGTTTATATAGATGGCGATGTAGATATTTCCATGTTTGTACCGATAGATGTGTTGGTATTTCAACGTTAATACAGATAGCGATGTAGATATTTCCATGTTTATACAGCTCGCGGTGCAGATATTTATATCTTTATACAGATGGCATTGTAGATATTTCCTTATTCACACAGATGGCGGTGTAGATGTTTCCATGTTTATACAGATGGCGGAGTAGTTAGTTCCTTGTTTATGGAGATGGCAGTGTAGATATTTTCATGTTTATAGAGATGGCGGTGTAGATATTTCCATGTTTATAGAGATAGCAGTGTAGATATTTACATGTTTATACAGATGGCTGTGAAGATATTTCCATGTGTATTCAGATGGCATTGTATATATTTCCATGTTTATACAGATGACTGTAGAGGTATTTCCATGTTTTACAGATGGCTGTGCAGATATTTCCATGTTTATAGAGATAGCGGTGTAGATATTTCCATGTTTGTACAGATGGCGTTGTTGATATTTCCATCTATACACAGATGGCCGTGTAGATATTTCCATGTTTATACACATGGCAGCGTAGATATTTCCATGGACATGCAGATGGCGGTGTAGATATTTCCATGTTTATACAGATAGCGGTGTAGATATTTCCATGTTTTCACAGATGGTGGTGTAGATATTTCCGTGTTTATACACATGGCCCAGTAGATACTTCCATCTTTATGGAGATGGCAGTGTAGATATTTTCATGTTTATGGAGATGGCGGTGTAGATATTTCCATATTTATAGAGATAGCGGTGTTGATATTTCCACCTTTCTACAGATGGCAGTGTAGATATTTCCATGTTTATACAGATGGCGGTGTAGATATTTCCATACTTATACAGATGTCTGTGTAGATATTTCCATGTGTATACAGATGGTATTGTAGGTATTTCCATGTTTATACAGATGGTGGTGTAGATATTTCCATGTTTATAGAGAGAGCGGTGTAGTTATTTCCATGTTTATTGACATAGCGGTGTCGACATTTCCATGTTTATATAGATGGCGTTGTAGATATTTCCATGTTTATACCGATAGATGTGTTGGTATTTCCACGTTTATACAGATAGCGATGTAGATATTTCCATGTTTATACAGCTCGCGGTGCAGACATTTATATCTTTATACAGATGGCATTTTAGATATTTCCTTATTCACACAGATGGCGGTGTAGATGTTTCCATGTTTATACAGATGGCGGAGTAGTTAGTTCCATGTTTATGAAGATGGCAGTGTAGATATTTTCATGTTTATAGAGATGGCGGTGTAGATATTTCCATGTGTATAGAGATGGCATTGTAGATATTTCCATGTTTATACAGATGACTGTAGAGGTATTTCCATGTTTTACAGATGGCTGTGCAGATATTTCCATGTTTATAGAGATAGCGGTGTAGATATTTCCATGTTTGTACAGATGGCGTTGTTGATATTTCCATCTATACACAGATGGCCGTGTAGATATTTCCATGTTTATACAGATGGCAGCGTAGATATTTCCATGGACATGCAGATGGCGGTGTAGATATTTCCATGTTTATACAGAGAGCGGTGTAGATATTTCCATGTTTTCACAGATTGTGGTGTAGATATTTCCGTGTTTATACACATGGCGGAGTAGATACTTCCATCTTTATGGAGATGGAAGTGTAGATATTTTCATGTTTATAGAGATGGCGGTGTAGATATTTCCATATTTATAGAGATAGCGGTGTAGATATTTCCATATTTCTACAGATGGCAGTGTAGATATTTCCATGTTTATACAGATGGCGGTGTAGATATTTCCATACTTATACAGATGTCTGTGTAGATATTTCCATGTGTATACAGATGGTATTGTAGGTATTTTCATGTTTATACACATGGTGGTGAAGATATTTCCATGTTTATTGAGATGACTGTGTAGATATTTCCATGTTTTTACAGATGGCAGTGTAGATATTTCAATGTTTATAGAGATGGCGCTGTAGATATTTTCATGTTTATACAGATCGCGGTGTAGATATTTCCATGTTTATACAGATAGCGGTGTAGATATTTCCATGTTTTTACAGATATCGGTGTAGATATTTCCATGTTTACACAGATTGCGGTGTAGGTATTTCCATCTTTCTACAGATGGCATTGTAGATATTTCCATGTTTATGCCGATGGCGGTGTATATATTTCCATGTTTATATAGATGGTGGTGTAGATATTACCATGTTTATACAGATAGCGGTGTAGATATTTCCATGTTTATACAGATCGTGGTGAAGATATTTCCATGTTTATACAGATCACGGTGTAGATATTTCCATGTTTAAACAGATCACGGTGTAGATATTTCCATGTTTATACAGATAGCGTTGTAGATATTTCCATGTTTATATAGAGAGCGGTGTAGATATTTCCATGTTTATAGAGATAGCGGTGTAGGTATTTCCATGTTTATAGAAATAGCAGTGTAGATATTTCCATGTTGTACAGATGGCGTTGTTGATATTTCCATCTATACACAGATGTCCGTGTAGATATTTCCATGTTTATACAGATGGCAGCGTAGATATTTCCATGGACATGCAGATGGCGGTGTAGAAATTTCCATGTTTAGAGAGAGTGCGGTGTAGATATTTCCATGTTTTCACAGATGGTGGTGTATATATTTCCGTGTTTATACACATGGCGGAGTAGATACTTCCATCTTTATGGAGATGGCAGTGTAGATATTTTCATGTTTATATAGATGGCGGTATAGATATTTCCATATTTATAGAGATAGCGGTGTAGATATTTCCATCTTTCTACAGATGGCAGTGTAGATATTTCCATGTTTATACAGATGGCGGTGTAGATATTTCCATACTTATAGAGATGTCTGTGTAGATATTTCCATGTGTATACAGATGGTATTGTAGGTATTTCCATGTTTATACAGATGGTGGTGTAGATATTTCCATGTTTATTCAGATGAATGTGTAGATATTTCCATGTTTTACAGATGGCAGTGTAGATATTTCAATGTTTATAGAGATGGCGCTGTAGATATTTCCATGTTTATAGAGATCGCGGTGTAGATATTTCCATGTTTATACAGATAGCGGTGTAGATATTTCCATGTTTTTACAGATATCGGTGTAGATATTTCCATGTTTACACAGATTGCGGTGTAGATATTTCCATCTTTGTACAGATGGCATCGTAGATATTTCCATGTTTATGCAGATGGCAGTGTAGATATTTCCATGTTTATATAGATGGTGGTGTAGATATTACCATGTTTATACAGATAGTGGTGTAGATATTTCCATGTTTATACAGATCGTGGTGAAGATATTTCCATGTTCATACAGATCGCGGTGTAGATATTTCCTTGTTTATACAGATAGCGATGTAGGTATTTCCATGTTTATACAGATAGCGGTGTAGATATTTCCATGTTTATAGAGATAGCGGTGTAGGTATTTCCATGTTTACAGACATAGCAGTGTAGATATTTCCATGTTTATATAGATGGTGTTGTAGATATTTCCATGTTTATACCGATAGATGTGTTGGTATTTCCACGTTTATACAGATAGCGATGTAGATATTTCCATGTTTATACAGATAGCGGTGTAGATATTCCCATGTTTTTACAGATATCGGTGTAGATATTTCCATGTTTACACAGATTGCGGTGTAGATATTTCCATCTTTCTACAGATGGCATTGTAGATATTTCCATGTTTATGCAGATGGCGGTGTATATATTTCCATGTTTATATAGATGGTGGTGTAGATATTACCATGTTTATACAGATAGCGGTGTAGATATTTCCATGTTTATACAGATCGTTGTGAAGATATTTCCATGTTTATACAGATCACGGTGTAGATATTTCTATGTTTATACAGATCGCGGTGTAGATATTTCCATGTTTATACAGATAGCGGTGTAGATATTTCCATGTTTATACAGATAGCGGTGTAGTTATTTCCATGTTTATAGAGATAGCGGTGTAGGTATTTCCATGTTTACAGACATAGCGGTGTAGATATTTCCATGGTTATATAGATGGCGTTGTAGATATTTCCATGTTTATACCGATAGATGTGTTGGTGTTTCCACGTTTATACAGATAGCGATGTAGATATTTCCATGTTTATACAGCTCATTGTGCAGATATTTATATCTTTATACAGATGGCATTGTAGATATTTCCTTATTCACACAGATGGCGGTGTAGATGTTTCCATGTTTATACAGATGGCAGAGTAGTTAGTTGCATGTTTATGGAGATGGCAGTGTAGATATTTTCATGTTTATAGAGATGGCGGTGTAGATATTTCCATGTTGATAGAAATATCAGTGTAGATATTTAAATGTTCGTACAGATGGCTTTGTAGGTATTTCCGTGTGTATACAGATGGCATTGTAGATATTTCCATGTTTATACAGATGACTGTAGAGGTATTTCCATGTTTTACAGATGGCTGTGCAGATATTTCCATGTTTATACAGATAGCGGTGTAGATATTTCCATGTTTGTACAGATGGCGTTGTTGAAATTTCCATCTATACACAGATGGCCGTGTAGATACTTCCATGTTTATACAGATGGCACCGTAGATATTTCCATGGACATGCAGATGGCGTTGTAGCTATTTCCATGTTTATACAGATAGCGGTGTAGATATTTCCATGTTTTGACAGATGGTGGTGTAGATATTTCCGTGTTTATACACATGGCGGAGTAGATACTTCCATCTTTATAGAGATGGCAGTGTAGATATTTTCATGTTTATAGAGATGGCGGTGTAGATATTTCCATATTTATAGAGATAGCAGTGTAGATATTTCCATCTTTCTACAGATGGCAGTGTAGATATTTCCATGTTTATACAGATGGCGGTGTAGATATTTCCATATTATAGAGATGTCTGTGTAGATATTTCCATGTGTATACAGATGGTATTGTAGGTATTTCCATGTTTATACAGATGGTGGTGTAGATATTTCCATGTTTATTCAGATGACTGTGTAGATATTTCCATGTTTTTACAGATGGCAGTGTAGATATTTCAATGTTTATAGAGATGGCGCCGTAGATATCTCCATGTTTATACAGATCGCGGTGTAGATATTTCCATGTTTATACAGATAGCAGTGTAGATATTTCCATGTTTTCACAGATATCGGTGTAGATATTTCCATGTTTACACAGATTGCGGTGTAGATATTTCCATCTTTCTACAGATGGCATTGTAGATATTTCCATGTTTATGCTGATGGCGGTGTAGATATTTCCATGTTTATATAGATGGTGGTGTAGATATTACCATGTTTATACAGATAGCGGTGTAGATATTTCCATGTTTATACAGATCGTGGTGAAGATATTTCCATGTTTATACAGATCGCGGTGTAGATATTTCCATGTTTATACAGATAGCGGTGTAGATATTTCCATGTTTATACAGATAGCGTTGTAGATATTTCCATGTTGATACAGATAGCAGTGTAGATATTTCCATGTTTATAGAGACAGCGGTGTAGGTATTTCCATGTTTATAGACATAGCGGTGTAGATATTTCCATGTTTATATAGATGGCGATGTAGATATTTCCATGTTTGTACCGATAGATGTGTTGGTATTTCAACGTTAATACAGATAGCGATGTAGATATTTCCATGTTTATACAGCTCGCGGTGCAGATATTTATATCTTTATACAGATGGCATTGTAGATATTTCCTTATTCACACAGATGGCGGTGTAGATGTTTCCATGTTTATACAGATGGCGGAGTAGTTAGTTCCTTGTTTATGGAGATGGCAGTGTAGATATTTTCATGTTTATAGAGATGGCGGTGTAGATATTTCCATGTTTATAGAGATAGCAGTGTAGATATTTACATGTTTATACAGATGGCTGTGAAGATATTTCCATGTGTATTCAGATGGCATTGTAGATATTTCCATGTTTATACAGATGACTGTAGAGGTATTTCCATGTTTTACAGATGGCTGTGCAGATATTTCCATGTTTATAGAGATAGCGGTGTAGATATTTCCATGTTTGTACAGATGGCGTTGTTGATATTTCCATCTATACACAGATTGCCGTGTAGATATTTCCATGTTTATACAGATGGCAGCGTAGATATTTCCATGGACATGCAGATGGCGGTGTAGATATTTCCATGTTTATACAGATAGCGGTGTAGATATTTCCATGTTTTCACAGATGGTGGTGTAGATATTTCCGTGTTTATACACATGGCGGAGTAGATACTTCCATCTTTATGGAGATGGCAGTGTAGATATTTTCATGTTTATGGAGATGGCGGTGTAGATATTTCCATATTTATAGAGATAGCGGTGTTGATATTTCCATCTTTCTACAGATGGCAGTGTAGATATTTCCATGTTTATACAGATGGCGGTGTAGATATTTCCATACTTATACAGATGTCTGTGTAGATATTTCCATGTGTATACAGATGGTATTGTAGGTATTTCCATGTTTATACAGATGGTGGTGTAGATATTTCCATGTTTATAGAGAGAGCGGTGTAGGTATTTCCATGTTTATTGACATAGCGGTGTCGATATTTCCATGTTTATATAGATGGCGTTGTAGATATTTCCATGTTTATACCGATAGATGTGTTGGTATTTCCACGTTTATACAGATAGCGATGTAGATATTTCCAAGTTTATACAGCTCGCGGAGCAGACATTTATATCTTTATACAGATGGCATTTTAGATATTTCCTTATTCACACAGATGGCGGTGTAGATGTTTCCATGTTTATACAGATGGCGGAGTAGTTAGTTCCATGTTTATGAAGATGGCAGTGTAGATATTTTCATGTTTATAGAGATGGCGGTGTAGATATTTCCATGTGTATAGAGATGGCATTGTAGATATTTCCATGTTTATACAGATGACTGTAGAGGTATTTCCATGTTTTACAGATGGCTGTGCAGATATTTCCATGTTTATAGAGATAGCGGTGTAGATATTTCCATGTTTGTACAGATGGCGTTGTTGATATTTCCATCTATACACAGATGGCCGTGTAGATATTTCCATGTTTATACAGATGGCAGCGTAGATATTTCCATGGACATGCAGATGGCGGTGTAGATATTTCCATGTTTATACAGAGAGCGGTGTAGATATTTCCATGTTTTCACAGATTGTGGTGTAGATATTTCCGTGTTTATACACATGGCGGAGTAGATACTTCCATCTTTATGGAGATGGAAGTGTAGATATTTTCATGTTTATAGAGATGGCGGTGTAGATATTTCCATATTTATAGAGATAGCGGTGTAGATATTTCCATCTTTCTACAGATGGCAGTGTAGATATTTCCATGTTTATACAGATGGCGGTGTAGATATTTCCATACTTATACAGATGTCTGTGTAGATATTTCCATGTGTATACAGATGGTATTGTAGGTATTTTCATGTTTATACACATGGTGGTGAAGATATTTCCATGTTTATTGAGATGACTGTGTAGATATTTCCATGTTTTTACAGATGGCAGTGTAGATATTTCAATGTTTATAGAGATGGCGCTGTAGATATTTTCATGTTTATACAGATCGCGGTGTAGATATTTCCATGTTTATACAGATAGCGGTGTACATATTTCCATGTATTTACAGATATCGGTGTAGATATTTCCATGTTTACACAGATTGCGGTGTAGGTATTTCCATCTTTCTACAGATGGCATTGTAGATATTTCCATGTTTATGCCGATGGCGGTGTATATATTTCCATGTTTATATAGATGGTGGTGTAGATATTACCATGTTTATACAGATAGCGGTGTAGATATTTCCATGTTTATACAGATCGTGGTGAAGATATTTCCATGTTTATACAGATCACGGTGTAGATATCTCCATGTTTAAACAGATCGCGGTGTAGATATTTCCATGTTTATACAGATAGCGTTGTAGATATTTCCATGTTTATATAGAGAGCGGTGTAGATATTTCCATGTTTATAGAGATAGCGGTGTAGGTATTTCCATGTTTATAGAAATAGCGGTGTAGATATTTCCATGTTGTACAGATGGCGTTGTTGATATTTCCATCTATACACAGATGTCCGTGTAGATATTTCCATGTTTATACAGATGGCAGCGTAGATATTTCCATGGACATGCAGATGGCGGTGTAGAAATTTCCATGTTTAGAGAGAGTGCGGTGTAGATATTTCCATGTTTTCACAGATGGTGGTGTATATATTTCCGTGTTTATACACATGGCGGAGTAGATACTTCCATCTTTATGGAGATGGCAGTGTAGATATTTTCATGTTTATATAGATGGCGGTATAGATATTTCCATATTTATAGAGATAGCGGTGTAGATATTTCCATCTTTCTACAGATGGCAGTGTAGATATTTCCATGTTTATACAGATGGCGGTGTAGATATTTCCATACTTATAGAGATGTCTGTGTAGATATTTCCATGTGTATACAGATGGTATTGTAGGTATTTCCATGTTTATACAGATGGTGGTGTAGATATTTCCATGTTTATTCAGATGAATGTGTAGATATTTCCATGTTTTACAGATGGCAGTGTAGATATTTCAATGTTTATAGAGATGGCGCTGTAGATATTTCCATGTTTATAGAGATCGCGGTGTAGATATTTCCATGTTTATACAGATAGCGGTGTAGATATTTCCATGTTTTTACAGATATCGGTGTAGATATTTCCATGTTTACACAGATTGCGGTGTAGATATTTCCATCTTTCTACAGATGGCATCGTAGATATTTCCATGTTTATGCAGATGGCGGTGTAGATATTTCCATGTTTATATAGATGGTGGTGTAGATATTACCATGTTTATACAGATAGTGGTGTAGATATTTCCATGTTTATACAGATCGTGGTGAAGATATTTCCATGTTCATACAGATCGCGGTGTAGATATTTCCTTGTTTATACAGATAGCGGTGTAGGTATTTCCATGTTTATACAGATAGCGGTGTAGATATTTCCATGTTTATAGAGATAGCGGTGTAGGTATTTCCATGTTTACAGACATAGCAGTGTAGATATTTCCATGTTTATATAGATGGTGTTGTAGATATTTCCATGTTTATACCCATAGATGTGTTGGTATTTCCACGTTTATACAGATAGCGATGTAGATATTTCCATGTTTATACAGATAGCGGTGTAGATATTCCCATGTTTTTACAGATATCGGTGTAGATATTTCCATGTTTACACAGATTGCGGTGGAGATATTTCCATCTTTCTACAGATGGCATTGTAGATATTTCCATGTTTATGCAGATGGCGGTGTATATATTTCCATGTTTATATAGATGGTGGTGTAGATATTACCATGTTTATACAGATAGCGGTGTAGATATTTCCATGTTTATTCAGATCGTTGTGAAGATATTTCCATGTTTATACAGATCACGGTGTAAATATTTCCATGTTTATACAGATCGCGGTGTAGATATTTCCATGTTTATACAGATAGCGGTGTAGGTATTTCCATGTTTATACAGATAGTGGTGTAGATATTTCCATGTTTATAGAGATAGCGGTGTAGGTATTTCCATGTTTACAGTCATAGCGGTGTAGATATTTCCAAGTTTATATAGATGGCGTTGTAGATATTTCCATGTTTATACCGATAGATGTGTTGGTATTTCCACGTTTATACCGATAGCGATGTAGATATTTCCATGTTTATACAGCTCGCGGTGCAGATATTTATATCTTCATACAGATGGCATTGTAGATATTTCCTTATTCACACAGATGGCCGTGTAGATGTTTCCATGTTTATACAGATGGCGGAGAAGTTAGTTCGATGTTTATGGAGCTGGCAGTGTAGATATTTTCATGTTTATAGAGATGGCGGTGTAGATATTTCCATGTTTATAGAGATAGCATTGTAGATATTTACATGTTTATACAGATGGCTGTGTAGGTATTTCCATGTGTATACAGATGGCATTGTAGATATTTCCATGTTTATGCAGATGACTGTAGAGGTATTTCCATGTTTTACAGATGGCTGTGCAGATATTTCCATGTTTATATAGATAGCGGTGTAGATATTTCCATGTTTGTACAGATGGCGTTGTTGAAATTTCCATCTATACACAGATGGCCGTGTAGATATTTCCATGTTTATACAGATGGCAGCGTAGATATTTCCATGGACATGCAGATGGCGGTGTAGATATTTCCATGTTTATACAGATAGCGGTTTAGATATTTCCATGTATTCACAGATGGTGGTGTAGATATTTCCGTGTTTATACACATGGCGGAGTAGATACTTCCATCTTTTTGGAGATGGCAGTGTATATATTTTCATGTTTATAGAGATGGCGGTGTAGATATTTCCATATTTATAGAGATAGCGGTGTAGATATTTCCATCTTTCTACAGATGACAGTGTAGATATTTCCATGTTTATACAGATGGCGGTGTAGATATTTCCATACTTATAGAGATGTCTGTGTAGACATTTCCATGTGTATACAGATGGTATTGTAGGTATTTCCATGTTTATACAGATGGTGGTGTAGATATTTCCATGTTTATTCAGATGACTGTGTAGATATTTCCATGTTTTTACAGATGGCAGTGTAGATATTTAAATGTTTATAGAGATGGCGCTGTAGATATCTCCATGTTTATACAGATCGCGGTGTAGATATTTCCATGTTTATACATATAGCGGTGTAGATATTTCCATGTTTTTACAGATATCGGTGTAGATATTTCCATGTTTACTCAGATTGCGGTGTAGATATTTCCATGTTTCTACAGACGGCATTGCAGATACTTCCATGTTTATGCAGATGGCGGTGTAGATATTTCCATGTTTATATAGATGGTGGTGTAGATATTACCATGTTTATACAGATCGCGGTGTAGATATTTCCATGTTTATACAGATCGCGGTGTAGATATTTCCATGTTTATACAGATAGCGGTGTAGGTATTTCCATGTTTATACAGATAGCGGTGTAGATATTTCCATGTTTATAGAGATAGCGGTGTAGGTATTTCCATGTTTACAGACATAGCGGTGTAGATATTTCCATGTTTATATAGATGGCGTTGTAGATATTTCCATGTTTATACCGATAGATGTGTTGGTATTTCCACGTTTATACAGATAGCGATGTAGATATTTCCATGTTTATACAGCTCGCGGTGCAGATATTTATATCTTTATACAGATGGCATTGTAGATACTTCCTTATTCACACAGATGTCGTTGTAGATGTTTCCATGTTTATACAGATGGCGGAGTAGTTAGTTCCATGTTTATGGAGATGGCAGTGTAGATATTTTCATGTTTATAGAGATGGCGGTGTAGATATTTCCATGTTTATAGAGATAGCAGTGTAGATATTTACATGTTTAAACGGATGGCTGTGTAGGTATTTCCATGTGTATACAGATGGCATTGTAGATATTTCCATGTTTATACAGATGACTGTAGAGGTATTTCCATGTTTTACAGATGGCTGTGCAGATATTTCCATGTTTATAGAGATAGCGGTGTAGATATTTCCATGTTTGTACAGATGGCGTTGTTGAAATTTCCATCTATACACAGATGGCCGTGTAGATATTTCCATGTTTATACAGATGGCAGCGTAGATATTTCCATGGACATGCAGATGGCGGTGTAGATATTTCCATGTTTATACAGATAGCGGTGTAGATATTTCCATGTATTCACAGATGGTGGTGTAGATATTTCCGTGTTTATACACATGGCAGAGTAGATACTTCCATCTTTATGGAGATGGCAGTGTAGATATTTTCATGTTTATAGAGATGGTGGTGTAGGTATTTCCATATTGATAGAGATAGCGCTGTAGATATTTCCATCTTTCTACAGATGGCAGTGTAGATATTTCCATGTTTATACAGATGGCGGTGTAGATATTTCCATACTTATAGAGATGTCTGTGTAGATATTTCCATGTGTATACAGATGGTATTGTAGGTATTTCCATGTTGATACAGATGGTGGTGTAGATATTTCCATGTTTATTCAGATGACTGTGTAGATATTTCCATGTTTTTACAGACGGCAGTGTAGATATTTCAATGTTTATAGAGATGGCGCTGTAGATATCTCCATGTTTATACAGATCGCGGTGTAGATATTTCCATGTTTATACATATACCGGTGTAGATATTTCCAAGTTTTTACAGATATCGGTGTAGATATTTCCATGTTTACACAGATTGCGGTGTAGATATTTCCATCTTTCTACAGATGGCATTGTAGATACTTCCATGTTTATGCAGATGGCGGTGTAGATATTTCCATGTTTATATAGATGGTGGTGTAGATATTACCATGTTTATACTGATAGCGGTGTAGATATTTCCATGTTTATACAGATCGCGGTGTAGATATTTCCATGTTTATACCGATAGCGGTGTAGGTATTTCCATGTTTACACAGATAGCGGTGTAGATATTTCCATATTTATAGAGATAGCGGTGTAGGTATTTCCATGTTTACAGACATAGCGCTGTAGATATTTCCATGTTTATATAGATGGCGTTGTAGATATTTCCATGTTTATACCGATAGATGTGTTGGTATTTCCACGTTTATACAGATAGCGATGTAGATATTTCCATGTTTATACAGCTCGTGGTGCAGATATTTATATCTTTATACAGATGGCATTGTAGATATTTCCTTATTCACACAGATGTCGGTGTAGATGTTTCCATGTTTATACAGATGGCGCAGTAGTTAGTTCCATGTTTATGGAGATGGCAGTGTAGATATTTTCATGTTTATAGAGATGGCGGTGTAGATATTTCCATGTTTATAGAGATAGCAGTGTAGATATTTACATGTTTATACAGATGGCTGTGTAGGTATTTCCATGTGTATACAGATGGCATTGTAGATATTTCCATGTTTATACAGATGACTGTAGAGGTATTTCCAGGTTTTACAGATGGCTGTGCAGATATTTCCATGTTTATAGAGATATCGGTGTAGATATTTCCATGTTTGTACAGATGGCGTTGTTGAAATTTCCATCTATACACAGATGGCCGTGTAGATATTTCCATGTTTATACAGATGGCAGTGTAGATATTTCCATGGACATGCAGATGGCGGTGTAGATATTTCCATGTTTATACAGATAGCGGTGTAGATATTTCCATGTATTCACAGATGGTGGTGTAGATATTTCCGTGTTTATACACATGGCGGAGTAGATACTTCCATCTTTATGGAGATGGCAGTGTAGATATTTTCATGTTTATAGAGATGGCGGTGTAGGTATTTCCATATTTATAGAGATAGCGCTGTAGATATTTCCATCTTTCTACAGATGGCAGTGTAGATATTTCCATGTTTATACAGATGGCGGTGTAGATATTTCCATACTTATAGAGATGTCTGTGTAGATATTTCCATGTGTATACAGATGGTATTGTAGGTATTTCCATGTTGATACAGATGGTGGTGTAGATATTTCCATGTTTATTCAGATGACTGTGTAGATATTTCCATGTTTTTACAGATGGCAGTGTAGATATTTCAATGTTTATAGAGATGGCGTTGTAGATATCTCCATGTTTATGCAGATCGCGGTGTAGATATTTCCATGTTTGTACAGATGGCGTTGTTGAAATTTCCATCTATACACAGATGGCCGTGTAGATATTTCCATGTTTATACAGATGGCAGCGTAGATATTTCCATGGACATGCAGATGGCGGTGTAGCTATTTCCATGTTTATACAGATAGCGGTGTTGATATTTCCATGTATTCACAGATGGTGGTGTAGATATTTCCGTGTTTATACACATGGCGGAGTAGATACTTCCATCTTTATGGAGATGGCAGTGTAGATATTTTCATGTTTATAGAGATGGCGGTGTAGATATTTCCATATTTATAGAGATAGCGGTGTAGATATTTCCATACTTATAGAGATGTCTGTGAAGATATTTCCATGTGTATACAGATGGTATTGTAGGTATTTCCATGTTTATACAGATGCTGGTGTAGATATTTCCATGTTTATTCAGATAACTGTGTAGATATTTCCATGTTTTTACAGATGGCAGTGTAGATATTTCAATGTTTATAGAGATGGCGCTGTAGATATCTCCATGTTTATACAGATCGCGTTGTAGATATTTCCATGTTTATACAGATAGCGGTGTAGATATTTCCATGTTTTTACAGATATCGGTGTAGATATTTCCATGTTTACACAGATTGCGGTGTAGATATTTCCATCTTTCTACAGATGGCATCGTAGATATTTCCATGTTTATGCAGATGGCGGTGTAGTTATTTCCATGTTTATATAGATGGTGGTGTAGATATTACCATGTTTATACAGATAGTGGTGTAGATATTTCCATGTTTATACAGATCGTGGTGAAGATATTTCCATGTTTATACAGATCGCGGTGTAGATATTTCCTTGTTTATACAGATAGCGGTGTAGGTATTTCCATGTTTATACAGATAGCGGTGTAGATATTTCCATGTTTATAGAGATAGCAGTGTAGGTATTTCCATGTTTTCAGACATAGCGGTGTAGATATTTCCATGTTTATATAGATGGCGTTGTAGATATTTCCATGTTTATACCGATAGATGTGTTGGTATTTCCACGTTTATACAGATAGCGATGTAGATATTTCCATGTTTATACAGATAGCGGTGTAGATATTTCCATGTTTTTACAGATATCGGTGTAGATATTTCCATGTTTACACAGATTGCGATGTAGATATTTCCATCTTTCTACAGATGGCATTGTAGATATTTCCATGTTTATGCAGATGGCGGTGTAGATATTTCCATGTTTATATAGATGGTGGTGTAGATATTACCATGTTTATACAGATAGCGGTGTAGATATTTCCATGTTTATACAGATCGTTGTGAAGATATTTCCATGTTTATACAGATCACGATGTAGATATTTCCATGTTTATACAGATCGCGGTGTAGATATTTCCATGTTTATACAGATAGCGTTGTAGATATTTCCATGTTTATACAGCTCGTGGTGCAGATATTTATATCTTTATACAGATGGCATTGTAGATATTTCCTTATTCACACAGATGGCGGTGTAGATGTTTCCATGTTTATACAGATGGCGGAGTAGTTAGTTCCATGTTTATGGAGATGGCAGTGTAGATATTTTCATGTTTATAGAGATGGCGGTGTAGATATTTCCATGTTTATAGACATAGCAGTGTAGATATTTACATGTTTATACAGATGGCTGTGTAGGTATTTCCATGTGTATACAGATGGCATTTTAGATATTTCCATGTTTATACAGATGACTGTAGAGGTATTTCCATGTTTTACAGATGGCTGTGCAGATATTTCCATGTTTATAGAGATAGCGGTGTAGATATTTCCATGTTTGTACAGATGGCGTTGTTGAAATTTCCATCTATACACAGATGGCCGTGTAGATATTTCCATGTTTATACAGATGGCAGCGTAGATATTTCCATGGACATGCAGATGGCGGTGTAGGTATTTCCATGTTTTCACAGATGGTGGTGTAGATATTTCCGTGTTTATACACATGGCGGAGTAGATACTTCCATATTTATAGAGATGGCCGTGTAGATATTCTCATGTTTATAGAGATGGCGGTGTAGATATTTCCATATTTATAGAGATAGCGGTGTAGATATTTCCATCTTTCTACAGATGGCAGTGTAGATATTTCCCTGTTTATACAGATGGCGGTGTAGATATTTCCATACTTATAGAAATGCCTGTGTAGATATTTCCATGTGTTTACAATTGTTATTGTAGGTATTTCCATGTTTATACAGATTTTGGTGTAGATATTTCCATGTTTATTCAGATGACTGTGTAGATATTTCCATGGTTTTACAGATGGCAGTGTAGATATTTCAGTGTTTATAGAGATGGCGCTGTAGATATTTCCATGTTTATACAGATCGCGGTGTAGATATTTCCATGTTTATAGAGATAGCGGTGTAGTTATTTCCATGTTTATAGACATAGTGGTGTTGATATTTCCATGTTTATATAGATGGCGTTGTAGATATTTCCATGTTTATACCGATAGATGTGTTGGTATTTCCACATTTATACAGATAGCGATGTAGGTATTTCCATGTTTATACAGCTCGCAGTGCAGATATTTATATCTTTATACAGATTGCATTGTAGATATTTCCTTATTCACACAGATGGCGGTGTAGATGTTTCCATGTTTATACAGATGGCGGAGTAGTTAGTTCCATGTTTATGGAGATGGCAGTGTAGATATTTTCATGTTTATAGAGATGGCGGTGTAGATATTTCCATCTTTATAGAGATAGCAGTGTAGATATTTACATGTTTATACAGATGGCGGTGTAGGTATTTCCATGTGTATACAGATGGCATTGTAGATATTTCCATGTTTATACAGATGACTGTAGAGGTATTTCCATGTTTTACAGATGGCTGTGCAGATATTTCCATGTTTATAGAGATAGCGGTGTAGATATTTCCATGTTTGTACAGATGGCGTTTTTGAAATTTCCATTGATACACAGATGGCCGTGTAGATATTTCCATGTTTATACAGATGGCAGCGTTGATATTTCCATGGACATGAAGATGGCGGTGTAGATATTTCCATGTTTATACAGATAGCAGTGTAGATATTTCCATGTTTTCACAGATGGTGGTGTAGATATTTCCGTGTTTATACACATGGCGGAGTAGATACTTCCATCTTTATAGAGATGGCAGTGTAGATATTTTCATGTTTATAGAGATGGCGGTGTAGATATTTCCATCTTTGTACAGATGGCAGTGTAGATATTTCCATGTTTATACAGATGGCGGTGTAGATATTTCCATACTTATAGAGATGTCTGTGTAGATATTTCCATGTGTATACAGATGTTATTGTAGGTATTTCCATGTTTATACAGATGGTGGTGTAGATGTTTCCATGTATATTCAGATGACTGTGTAGATATTTCCATGGTTTTACAGATGGCAGTGTAGATATTTCAATGTTTATAGAGATGGCGCTGTAGATATTTCCACGTTTATACAGATCGCGGTGTAGATATTTCCATGTTTATAGAGATAGCGGTGTAGGTATTTCAATGTTTATAGACATAGCGGTGTAGATAGTTCCATGTTTATATAGATGGCGTTGTAGATGTTTCCATGTTTATACCGATAGATGTGTTGGTATTTCCACGTTTATACAGATAGCGATGTAGATATTTCCATGTTTATACAGCTCGCAGTGCAGATATTTACATCTTTATACAGATGGCATTGTAGATATTTCCTTATTCACACAGATGGCGGTGTAGATGTTTCCATGTTTATACGGATGGCGGAGTAGTTTGTTCCATGTTTATGGAGATGGCAGTGTAGATATTTTCATGTTTATAGAGATGACGTTGTAGATATTTCCATGTTTATAGAGATAGCAGTGTAGATACTTACATGTTTATTCAGATGGCGGTGTAGGTATTTCCATGTGTATACAGATGGCATTGTAGATATTTCCATGTTTATACAGATGACTGTAGAGGTATTTCCATGTTTTACAGACGGCTGTGCAGATAGTTCCATGTTTATAGAGATAGCGGTGTAGATATTTCCATGTTTGTACAGATGGCGTTGTTGATATTTCCATCTATACACAGATGGCCGTGTAGATACTTCCATGTTTATACAGATGGCAGCGTAGATATTTCCATGGACATGCAGATGGCGGTGTAGATATTTCCGTGATTATACAGATAGCGGTGTAGATATTTCCATGTTTTCACAGATGGTGGTGTAGATATTTCCGTGTTTATACACATAGCGGAGTGGATACTTCCATCTTTATGGAGATGGCAGTGTAGATATTTTCATGTTTATAGAGATGGCGGTGTAGATATTTCCATATTTATAGAGATAGCGGTGTTGATATTTCCATCTTTCTGCAGATGGCAGTGTAGATATTTCCATGTTTATACAGATGGCGGTGTAGATATTTCCAAACTTATAGAGATGTCTGTGTAGATATTTCCATGTGTATACAGAGGGTATTGTAGGTATTTCCATGTTTATACAGATGGTGGTGTAGATATTTCCATGTTTATTCAGATGACTGTGTAGATATTTCCGTGTTTTTACAGATGGCAGTATAGATATTTCAATGTTTATAGAGATGGCGCTGTAGATATTTCCATGTTTATACAGATCGCGGTGTAGATATTTCCATGTTTATACAGATAGCGGTGTAGATATTTCCATGTTTTTACAGATATCGGTGTAGATATTTCCATGTTTACTCAGATTGCGGTGTAGATATTTCGATCTTTCTACAGATGGCATTGTAGATATTTCCATGTTTATGCAGATGGCGGTGTAGATATTTCCATGTTTATATAGATGGTGGTGTAGATATTACCATGTTTATACAGATAGCGGTGTAGATATTTCCATGTTTATACAGATCGTGGTGAAGATATTTCCATGTTTATACTGATCGCGGTGTAGATATTTCCATGTTTATACAGATCGCGGTGTAGATATTTCCATGTTTATACAGATAGCGGTGTAGATATTTCCATGTTTATACAGATAGCGGTGTAGATATTTCCATGTTTATAGAGATAGCGGTGTAGGTATTTCCATGTTTATAGACATAGCGGTTTAGATATTTCCATGTTTATATAGATGGCATTGTAGATATTTCCATGTTTATACCGATAGATGTGTTGTTATTTCCACGTTTATACAGATAGCGATGCAGATATTTCCATGTTTATACAGCTCGCGGTGCAGATATTTATATCTTTATACAGATGGCATTGTAGATATTTACTTATTCACACAGATGGCGGTGTAGATGTTTCCATGTTTATACAGATGGCGGAGTAGTTAGTTCCATGATTTTGGAGATGGCAGTGTAGATATTTTCAAGTTTATAGAGATGGCGGTGTAGATATTTCCATGTTTATAGAGATAGCTGTGTAGATATTTACATGTTTATACAGATGGCTGTGTAGGTATTTCCATGTGTATACAGATGGCATTGTAGATATTTCCATGTTTATACAGATGACTGTAGAGGTATTTCCATGTTTTACAGATGGCTGTGCAGATATTTCCATGTTTATAGAGATAGCGGTGTAGATATTTCCATGTTTGTACAGATGGCGTTGTTGAAATTTCCATCTATACACAGATGGCCGTGTAGATATTTCCATGTTTATACAGATGGCAGCGTAGATATTTCCATGGACATGCAGATGGCGGTGTAGATATTTCCATGTTTATACAGATAGCGGTGTAGATATTTCCATGTTTTCACAGATGGTGGTGTAGATATTTCCGTGTTTATACACATGGCGGAGTAGATACTTCCATCTTTATAGAGATGGCCGTGTAGATATTTTCATGTTTATAGAGATGGCGGTGTAGATATTTCCATATTTATAGAGATAGCGGTGTAGATATTTACATCTTTCTACAGATGGCAGTGTAGATATTTCCATGTTTATACAGATGGCGGTGTAGAAATTTCCATACTTATAGAGATGTCTGTGTAGATATTTCCATGTGTATACAGATGTTATTGTAGGTATTTCCATGTTTATACAGATGGTGGTGTAGATATTTCCATGTTTATTCAGATGACTGTGTAGATATTTCCATGTTTTTACAGATGGCAGTGTAGATATTTCAATGTTTATAGAGATGGCGCTGTAGATATTTCCATGTTTATACAGATCGCGGTGTAGATATTTCCATGTTTATAGAGATAGCGGTGTAGGTATTTCCATGTTTATAGATATAGCGGTGTAGATATTTCCGTGTTTATATAGATGGCATTGTAGATATTTCCATGTTTATACCGATAGATGTGTTGGTATTTCCACGTTTATACAGATAGCGATGTAGATATTTCCATGTTTATACAGCTCGCAGTGCAGATATTTATATCTTTATACAGATGGCATTGTAGATATTTCCTTATTCACACAGATGGCGGTGTAGATGTTTCCATGTTTATACAGTTGGTGGAGTAGTTAGTTCCATGTTTATGGAGATGGCAGTGTAGATATTTTCATGTTTATAGAGATGGCGGTGTAGATATTTCCATGTTTATAGAGATAGCAGTGTAGATATTTACATGTTTATACAGATGGCGGTGTAGGTATTTCCATGTGTATACAGATGGCATTGTAGATATTTCCATGTTGATACAGATGACTGTAGAGGTATTTCCATGTTTTACAGATGGCTGTGCAGATATTTCCATGTTTATAGAGATAGCGGTGTAGATATTTCCATGTTTGTACAGATGGCGTTGTTGATATTTCCATCTATACACAGATGGCCGTGTAGATATTTCCATGTTTATACAGATGGCAGCGTAGATATTTCCATGGACATGCAGATGGCGGTGTAGATATTTCCATGTTTATACAGATAGCGGTGTAAATATTTCCAGGTTTTCACAGATGGTGGTGTAGATATTTCCGTGTTTATACACATGGCGGAGTGGATACTTCCATCTTTATGGAGATGGCAGTGTAGATATTTTCATGTTTATAGAGATGGCGGTGTAGATATTTCCATATTTATAGAGATAGTGGTGTAGATATTTCCATCTATCTACAGATGGCAGTGTAGATATTTCCATGTTTATACAGATGGCGGTGTAGATATTTCCATACTTATAGAGATGTCTGTGTAGATATTTCCATGTGTATACAGATGGTATTGTAGGTATTTCCATGTTTATACAGATGGTGGTGTAGATATTTCCATGTTTATTCAGATGACTGTGTAGATATTTCCATGTTTTTACAGATGGCAGTGTAGATATTTCAATGTTTATAGAGATGGCGCTGTAGATATTTCCATGTTTATACAGATCGCGGTGTAGATATTTCCATGTTTATACAGATAGCGGTGTAGATATTTCCATGTTTTTACAGATATCGGTGTAGATATTTCCATGTTTACACAGATTGCGTTGTAGATATTTCCATCTTTCTACAGATGGCATTGTAGATATTTCCATGTTTATGCACATGGCGGTGTAGATATTTCCATGTTTATATAGATGGTGGTGTAGATATTACCATGTTTATACAGATAGCGGTGTAGATATTTCCATGTTTATATAGATCGTGGTGAAGATATTTCCATGTTTATACAGATCGCGGTGTAGATATTTCCATGTTTATACAGATCGCGGTGTAGATATTTCCATGTTTATACAGATCGCCGTGTAGATATTTCCATGTTTATACAGATAGCGGTGTAGATATTTCCATGTTTATAGAGATAGCGGTGTAGGTATTTCCATGTTTATAGACATAGCGGTGTAGATATTTCCATGTTTATATAGATGGCGTTGTAGTTATTTCCATGTTTATACCGATAGATATGTTGGTATTTCCACGTTTATACAGATAGCGATGTAGATATTTCCATGTTTATACAGCTCGCGGTGTAGATATTTATATCTTTATACAGATGGCATTGTAGATATTTCCTTATTCACACAGATGGCGGTGTAGATGTTTCCATGTTTATACAGATGGCGGAGTAGTTAGTTCCATGTTTATGGAGATGGCAGTGTAGAGATTTTCATGTTTATAGAGATGGCGGTGTAGTTATTTCCATGTTTAAAGAGATAGCAGTGTAGATATTTACATGTTTATACAGATGGCTGTGTAGGTATTTCCATGTGTATACAGATGGCATTGTAGATATTTCTATGTTTATACAGATGACTGTAGAGGTATTTCCATGTTTTACAGATGGCTGTGCAGATATTTCCATGTTTATAGAGATAGCGGTGTAGATATTTCCAGGTTTGTACAGATGGCGTTGTTGAAATTTCCATCTATACACAGATGGCCGTGTAGATATTTCCATGTTTATACAGATGGCAGCGTAGATATTTCCACGGACATGAAGATGGCGGTGTAGATATTTCCATGTTTATACAGATAGCGGTGTACATATTTCCATGTTTTCACAGATGGTGGTGTAGATATCTCCGTGTTTATACACATGGCGGAGCAGATACTTCCATCTTTATAGAGATGTCCGTGTAGATATTTTCATGTTTATAGAGATGGCGGTGTAGATATTTCCATATTTATAGAGATAGCGGTGTAGATATTTACATCTTTCTACAGATGGCAGTGTAGATATTTCCATGTATATACAGATGGCAGTGTAGAAATTTCCATACTTATAGAGATGTCTGTGTAGATATTTCCATGTGTATACAGATGTTATTGTAGGTATTTCCATGTTTATACAGATGGTGGTGTAGATATTTCCATGTTTATTCAGATGACTGTGTAGATATTTCCATGGTTTTACAGATGGCAGTGTAGATATTTCAATGTTTATAGAGATGGCGCTGTAGATATTTCCATGTTTATACAGATCGCGGTGTAGATATTTCCATGTTTATAGAGATAGCGGTGTAGGTATTTCCATGTTTATAGATATAGCGGTGTAGATATTTCCATGTTTATATAGATGGCGTTGTAGATATTTCCATGTTTATACCGATAGATATGTTGTTATTTCCACGTTTATACAGATAGCGATGTAGATATTTCCATGTTTATACAGCTCGCAGTGCAGATATTTATATCTTTATACAGATGGCATTGTAGATATTTCCTTATTCACACAGATGGCGGTGTAGGTGTTTCCATGTTTATACAGATGGCGGAGTAGTTAGTTCCATGTTTATGGAGATGGCAGTGTAGATATTTTCATGTTTATAGAGATGGCGGTGTAGATATTTCCATGTTTATAGAGATAGCAGTGTAGATATTTACATGTTTATACAGATGGCGGTGTAGGTATTTCCATGTGTATACAGATGGCATTGTAAATATTTCCATGTTGATACAGATGACTGTAGAGGTATTTCCATGTTTTACAGATGGCTGTGCAGATATTTCCATGTTTATAGAGATAGCGGTGTAGAGATTTCCATGTTTGTACAGATGGCGTTGTTGATATTTCCATCTATACACAGATGGCCGTGTAGATATTTCCATGTTTATACAGATGGCAGCGTAGATATTTCCATAGACATGCAGATGGCGGTGTAGATATTTCCATGTTTATACAGATAGCGGTGTAAATATTTCCAGGTTTTCACAGATGGTGGTGTAGATATTTCCGTGTTTATACACATGGCGGAGTGGATACTTCCATCTTTATGGAGATGGCAGTGTAGATATTTTCATGTTTATAGAGATGGCGTTGTAGATATTTCCATATTTATAGAGATAGCGGTGTAGATATTTCCATCTTTGTACAGATGGCAGTGTAGATATTTCCATGTTTATACAGATGGCGGTGTAGATATTTCCATAATTATAGAGATGTCTGTGTAGATATTTCCATGTGTATACAGATGGTATTGTAGGTATTTCCATGTTTATACAGATGGTGGTGTAGATATTTCCATGTTTATTCAGATGACTGTGTAGATATTTCCATGTTTTTACAGATGACAGTGTAGATATTTCAATGTTTATAGAGATGGCACTGTAGATATTTCCATGTTTATACAGATCGCGGTGTAGATATTTCCATGTTTATACAGATAGCGGTGTAGATATTTCCATGTTTTTACAGATATCGGTGTAGATATTTCCAGGTTTACACAGATTGCGGTGTAGATATTTCCATCTTTCTACAGATGGCATTGTAGATATTTCCATGTTTATGCAGATGGCGGTGTAGATATTTCCATGTTTATATAGATGGTGGTGTAGATATTACCATGTTTATACAGATAGCGGTGTAGATATTTCCATGTTTATACAGATCGTGATGAAGATATTTCCATGTTTATACAGATCGCGGTGTAGATATTTCCATGTTTATACAGATCGCGGTGTAGATATTTCCATGTTTATACAGATAGCGGTGTAGATATTTCCATGTTTATACAGATAGCGGTGTACATATTTCCATGTTTATAGAGATAGCGGTGTAGGTATTTCCATGTTTATAGACATAGCGGTGTAGGTATTTCCATGTTTATATAGATGGCGTTGTAGATATTTCCATGTTTATACCGATAGATGTGTTGGTATTTCCACGTTTATACAGATAGCGATGTAGATATTTCCATGTTTATACAGCTCGCAGTGCAGATATTTATATCTTTACAGATGGCATTGTAGATATTTCCTTATTCACTCAGATGGCGGTGTAGATGTTTCCATGTTTATACAGATGGCGGAGTAGTTAGTTCCATGTTTATGGAGATGGCAGTGTAGATATTTTCATGTTTATAGAGATGGCGGTGTAGATATTTCCATGTTTATAGAGATAGCAGTGTAGATATTTACATGTTCATACAGATGGCGGTGTAGGTATTTCCATGTATATACAGATGGCATTGTAGATATTTCCATGTTTATACAGATGTCTGTAGAGGTATTTCCATGTTTTACAGATGTCTGTGCAAATATTTCCATGTTTATAGAGATAGCGGTGTAGATATTTCCATGTTTGTACAGATGGCGTTGTTTAAATTTCCATCTATACACAGAAGGCCGTGTAGATATTTCCATGTTTATACAGATGGCAGCGTAGATATTTCCATGGACATGCAGATGGCGGTGTAGATATTTCCATGTTTATAGAGATAGCGGTGTAGATATTTCCATGTTTTCACAGATGGTGGTGTAGATATTTCCGTGTTTATACACATGGCAGAGTAGATACTTCCATCTTTATAGAGATGTCCGTGTAGATATTTTCATGTTTATAGAGATGGCGGTGTAGATATTTCCATATTTTTAGAGATAGCGGTGTAGATATTTACATCTTTCTACAGATGGCAGTGTAGATATTTCCATGTTTATACAGATGGCGGTGTAGAAATTTCCATACTTACAGTGATGTCTGTGTAGATATTTCCATGTGTATACAGATGTTATTGTAGGTATTTCCATGTTTATACAGATGGTGGTGTAGATATTTCCATGTTTATTCAGATGACTGTGTAGATATTTCCATGGTTTTACAGATGGCAGTGTAGATATTTCAATGTTTATAGAGATGGCGCTGTAGATATTTCCATGTTTATACAGATCGCGGTGTAGATATTTCCATGTTTATAGAGATAGCGGTGTAGGTATTTCCATGTTTATAGATATAGCGGTGTAGATACTTCCATGTTTATATAGATGGCGTTGTAGATATTTCCATGTTTATACCGATAGATGTGTTGGTATTTCCACGTTTATACAGATAGCGATGTAGATATTTCCATGTTTATACAGCTCGCAGTGCAGACATTTATATCTTTATACAGATGGCATTGTAGATATTTCCTTATTCACACAGATGGCGGTGTAGATGTTTCCATGTTTATACAGAAGGCGGAGTAGTTAGTTCCATGTTTATGGAGATGGCAGTGTAGATATTTTCATGTTTATAGAGATGGCGGTGTAGATATTTCCATGTTTATAGAGATAGCAGTGTAGATATTTACATGTTCATACAGATGGCGGTGTAGGTATTTCCATGTATATACAGATGGCATTGTAGATATTTCCATGTTTATACAGATGTCTGTAGAGGTATTTCCATGTTTTACAGATGTCTGTGCAAATATTTCCATGTTTATAGAGATAGCGGTGTAGATATTTCCATGTTTGTACAGATGGCATTGTTTAAATTTCCATCTATACACAGATGGCCGTGTAGATATTTCCATGTTTATACAGATGGCAGCGTAGATATTTCCATGGACATGCAGATGGCGGTGTAGATATTTCCATGTTTATACAGATAGCGGTGTAGATATTTCCATGTTTTCACAGATGGTGGTGTAGATATTTCCGTGTTTATACACATGGCAGTGTAGATACTTCCATCTTTATAGAGATGTCCGTGTAGATATTTTCATGTTTATAGAGATGGCGGTGTAGATATTTCCATATTTATAGAGATAGCGGTGTAGATATTTACATCTTTCTACAGATGGCAGTGTAGATATTTCCATGTTTATACAGATGGCGGTGTAGAAATTTCCATACTTACAGAGATGTCTGTGTAGATATTTCCATGTGTATACAGATGGTATTGTAGGTATTTCCATGTTGATACAGATGGTGGTGTAGATATTTCCATGTTTATTCAGATGACTGTGTAGATATTTCCATGTTTTTACAGATGGCAGTGTAGATATTTCAATGTTTATAGAGATGGCGTTGTAGATATCTCCATGTTTATGCAGATCGCGGTGTAGATATTTCCATGTTTGTACAGATGGCGTTGTTGAAATTTCCATCTACACACAGATGGCCGTGTAGATATTTCCATGTTTATACAGATGGCAGCGTAGATATTTCCATGGACATGCAGATGGCGGTGTAGCTATTTCCATGTTTATACAGATAGCGGTGTTGATATTTCCATGTATTCACAGATGGTGGTGTAGATATTTCCGTGTTTATACACATGGCGGAGTAGATACTTCCATCTTTATGGAGATGGCAGTGTAGATATTTTCATGTTTATAGAGATGGCGGTGTAGATATTTCCATATTTATAGAGATAGCGGTGTAGATATTTCCATACTCATAGAGATGTCTGTGAAGATATTTCCATGTGTATACAGATGGTATTGTAGGTATTTCCATGCTTATACAGATGCTGGTGTAGATATTTCCATGTTTATTCAGATAACTGTGTAGATATTTCCATGTTTTTACAGATGGCAGTGTAGATATTTCAATGTTTATAGAGATGGCGCTGTAGATATCTCCATGTTTATACAGATCGCGTTGTAGATATTTCCATGTTTATACAGATAGCGGTGTAGATATTTCCATGTTTTTACAGATATCGGTGTAGATATTTCCATGTTTACACAGATTGCGGTGTAGATATTTCCATCTTTCTACAGATGGCATCGTAGATATTTCCATGTTTATGCAGATGGCGGTGTAGTTATTTCCATGTTTATATAGATGGTGGTGTAGATATTACCATGTTTATACAGATAGTGGTGTAGATATTTCCATGTTTATACAGATCGTGGTGAAGATATTTCCATGTTTATACAGATCACGGTGTAGATATTTCCTTGTTTATACAGATAGCGGTGTAGGTATTTCCATGTTTATACAGATAGCGGTGTAGATATTTCCATGTTTATAGAGATAGCAGTGTAGGTATTTCCATGTTTACAGACATAGCGGTGTAGATATTTCCATGTTTATATAGATGGCGTTGTAGATATTTCCATGTTTATACCGATAGATGTGTTGGTATTTCCACGTTTATACAGATAGCGATGTAGATATTTCCATGTTTATACAGATAGCGGTGTAGATATTTCCATGTTTTTACAGATATCGGTGTAGATATTTCCATGTTTACACAGATTGCGATGTAGATAATTCCATCTTTCTACAGATGGCATTGTAGATATTTCCATGTTTATGCAGATGGCGGTGTAGATATTTCCATGTTTATATAGATGGTGGTGTAGATATTACCATGTTTATACAGATAGCGGTGTAGATATTTCCATGTTTATACAGATCGTTGTGAAGATATTTCCATGTTTATACAGATCACGGTGTAGATATTTCCATGTTTATACAGATCGCGGTGTAGATATTTCCATGTTTATACAGATAGCGTTGTAGATATTTCCATGTTTATACAGCTCGTGGTGCAGATATTTATATCTTTATACAGATGGCATTGTAGATATTTCCTTATTCACACAGATGGCGGTGTAGATGTTTCCATGTTTATACAGATGGCGGAGTAGTTAGTTCCATGTTTATGGAGATGGCAGTGTAGATATTTTCATGTTTATAGAGATGGCGGTGTAGATATTTCCATGTTTATAGACATAGCAGTGTAGATATTTACATGTTTATACAGATGGCTGTGTAGGTATTTCCATGTGTATACAGATGGCATTTTAGATATTTCCATGTTTATACAGATGACTGTAGAGGTATTTCCATGTTTTACAGATGGCTGTGCAGATATTTCCATGTTTATAGAGATAGCGGTGTAGATATTTCCATGTTTGTACAGATGGCGTTGTTGAAATTTCCATCTATACACAGATGGCCGTGTAGATATTTCCATGTTTATACAGATGGCAGCGTAGATATTTCCATGGACATGCAGATGGCGGTGTAGATATTTCCATGTTTTCACAGATGGTGGTGTAGATATTTCCGTGTTTATACACATGGCGGAGTAGATACTTCCATATTTATAGAGATGGCCGTGTAGATATTCTCATGTTTATAGAGATGGCGGTGTAGATATTTCCATATTTATAGAGATAGCGGTGTAGATATTTCCATCTTTCTACAGATGGCAGTGTAGATATTTCCCTGTTTATACAGATGGCGGTGTAGATATTTCCATACTTATAGAAATGCCTGTGTAGATATTTCCATGTGTTTACAATTGTTATTGTAGGTATTTCCATGTTTATACAGATTTTGGTGTAGATATTTCCATGTTTATTCAGATGACTGTGTAGATATTTCCATGGTTTTACAGATGGCAGTGTAGATATTTCAGTGTTTATAGAGATGGCGCTGTAGATATTTCCATGTTTATACAGATCGCGGTGTAGATATTTCCATGTTTATAGAGATAGCGGTGTAGTTATTTCCATGTTTATAGACATAGCGGTGTTGATATTTCCATGTTTATATAGATGGCGTTGTAGATATTTCCATGTTTATACCGATAGATGTGTTGGTATTTCCACGTTTATACAGATAGCGATGTAGATATTTCCATGTTTATACAGCTCGCAGTGCAGATATTTATATCTTTATACAGATTGCATTGTAGATATTTCCTTATTCACACAGATGGCGGTGTAGATGTTTCCATGTTTATACAGATGGCGGAGTAGTTATTTCCATGTTTATGGAGATGGCAGTGTAGATATTTTCATGTTTATAGAGATGGCGGTGTAGATATTTCCATCTTTATAGAGATAGCAGTGTAGATATTTACATGTTTATACAGATGGCGGTGTAGGTATTTCCATGTGTATACAGATGGCATTGTAGATATTTCCATGTTTATACAGATGACTGTAGAGGTATTTCCATGTTTTACAGATGGCTGTGCAGATATTTCCATGTTTATAGAGATAGCGGTGTAGATATTTCCATGTTTGTACAGATGGCGTTTTTGAAATTTCCATTGATACACAGATGGCCGTGTAGATATTTCCATGTTTATACAGATGGCAGCGTTGATATTTCCATGGACATGAAGATGGCGGTGTAGATATTTCCATGTTTATACAGATAGCAGTGTAGATATTTCCATGTTTTCACAGATGGTGGTGTAGATATTTCCGTGTTTATACACATGGCGGAGTAGATACTTCCATCTTTATAGAGATGGCAGTGTAGATATTTTCATGTTTATAGAGATGGCGGTGTAGATATTTCCATCTTTGTACAGATGGCAGTGTAGATATTTCCATGTTTATACAGATGGCGGTGTAGATATTTCCATACTTATAGAGATGTCTGTGTAGATATTTCCATGTGTATACAGATGTTATTGTAGGTATTTCCATGTTTATACAGATGGTGGTGTAGATGTTTCCATGTATATTCAGATGACTGTGTAGATATTTCCATGGTTTTACAGATGGCAGTGTAGATATTTCAATGTTTATAGAGATGGCGCTGTAGATATTTCCACGTTTATACAGATCGCGGTGTAGATATTTCCATGTTTATAGAGATAGCGGTGTAGGTATTTCAATGTTTATAGACATAGCGGTGTAGATAGTTCCATGTTTATATAGATGGCGTTGTAGATGTTTCCATGTTTATACCGATAGATGTGTTGGTATTTCCACGTTTATACAGATAGCGATGTAGATATTTCCATGTTTATACAGCTCGCAGTGCAGATATTTACATCTTTATACAGATGGCATTGTAGATATTTCCTTATTCACACAGATGGCGGTGTAGATGTTTCCATGTTTATACGGATGGCGGAGTAGTTAGTTCCATGTTTATGGAGATGGCAGTGTAGATATTTTCATGTTTATAGAGATGACGTTGTAGATATTTCCATGTTTATAGAGATAGCAGTGTAGATACTTACATGTTTATTCAGATGGCGGTGTAGGTATTTCCATGTGTATACAGATGGCATTGTAGATATTTCCATGTTTATACAGATGACTGTAGAGGTATTTCCATGTTTTACAGACGGCTGTGCAGATATTTCCATGTTTATAGAGATAGCGGTGTAGATATTTCCATGTTTGTACAGATGGCGTTGTTGATATTTCCATCTATACACAGATGGCCGTGTAGATACTTCCATGTTTATACAGATGGCAGCGTAGATATTTCCATGGACATGCAGATGGCGGTGTAGATATTTCCGTGATTATACAGATAGCGGTGTAGATATTTCCATGTTTTCACAGATGGTGGTGTAGATATTTCCGTGTTTATACACATAGCGGAGTGGATACTTCCATCTTTATGGAGATGGCAGTGTAGATATTTTCATGTTTATAGAGATGGCGGTGTAGATATTTCCATATTTATAGAGATAGCGGTGTTGATATTTCCATCTTTCTGCAGATGGCAGTGTAGATATTTCCATGTTTATACAGATGGCTGTGTAGATATTTCCATACTTATAGAGATGTCTGTGTAGATATTTCCATGTGTATACAGAGGGTATTGTAGGTATTTCCATGTTTATACAGATGGTGGTGTAGATATTTCCATGTTTATTCAGATGACTGTGTAGATATTTCCGTGTTTTTACAGATGGCAGTATAGATATTTCAATGTTTATAGAGATGGCGCTGTAGATATTTCCATGTTTATACAGATAGCGGTGTAGATATTTCCATGTTTTTACAGATATCGCTGTAGATATTTCCATGTTTACTCAGATTGCGGTGTAGATATTTCGATCTTTCTACAGATGGCATTGTAGATATTTCCATGTTTATGCAGATGGCGGTGTAGATATTTCCATGTTTATATAGATGGTGGTGTAGATATTACCATGTTTATACAGATAGCGGTGTAGATATTTCCATGTTTATACAGATCGTGGTGAAGATATTTCCATGTTTATACTGATCGCGGTGTAGATATTTCCATGTTTATACAGATCGCGGTGTAGATATTTCCATGTTTATACAGATAGCGGTGTAGATATTTCCATGTTTATACAGATAGCGGTGTAGATATTTCCATGTTTATAGAGATAGCGGTGTAGGTATTTCCATGTTTATAGACATAGCGGTTTAGATATTTCCATGTTTATACAGATGGCGGTGTAGAAATTTCCATACTTATAGAGATGTCTGTGTAGATATTTCCATGTGTATACAGATGTTATTGTCGGTATTTCCATGTTTATACAGATGGTGGTGTAGATATTTCCATGTTTATTCAGATGACTGTGTAGATATTTCCATGTTTTTACAGATGGCAGTGTAGATATTTCAATGTTTATAGAGATGGCGCTGTAGATATTTCCATGTTTATACAGATCGCGGTGTAGATATTTCCATGTTTATAGAGATAGCGGTGTAGGTATTTCCATGTTTATAGATATAGCGGTGTAGATATTTCCGTGTTTATATAGATGGCGTTGTAGATATTTCCATGTTTATACCGATAGATGTGTTGGTATTTCCACGTTTATACAGATAGCGATGTAGATATTTCCATGTTTATACAGCTCGCAGTGCAGATATTTATATCTTTATACAGATGGCATTGTAGATATTTCCTTATTCACACAGATGGCGGTGTAGATGTTTCCATGTTTATACAGTTGGCGGAGTAGTTAGTTCCATGTTTATGGAGATGGCAGTGTAGATATTTTCATGTTTATAGAGATGGCGGTGTAGATATTTCCATGTTTATAGAGATAGCAGTGTAGATATTTACATGTTTATACAGATGGCGGTGTAGGTATTTCCATGTGTATACAGATGGCATTGTAGATATTTCCATGTTGATACAGATGACTGTAGAGGTATTTCCATGTTTTACAGATGGCTGTGCAGATATTTCCATGTTTATAGAGATAGCGGTGTAGATATTTCCATGTTTGTACAGATGGCGTTGTTGATATTTCCATCTATACACAGATGGCCGTGTAGATATTTCCATGTTTATACAGATGGCAGCGTAGATATTTCCATGGACATGCAGATGGCGGTGTAGATATTTCCATGTTTATACAGATAGCGGTGTAAATATTTCCAGGTTTTCACAGATGGTGGTGTAGATATTTCCGTGTTTATACACATGGCGGAGTGGATACTTCCATCTTTATGGAGATGGCAGTGTAGATATTTTCATGTTTATAGAGATGGCGGTGTAGATATTTCCATATTTATAGAGATAGTGGTGTAGATATTTCCATCTTTCTACAGATGGCAGTGTAGATATTTCCATGTTTATACAGATGGCGGTGTAGATATTTCCATACTTATAGAGATGTCTGTGTAGATATTTCCATGTGTATACAGATGGTATTGTAGGTATTTCCATGTTTATACAGATGGTGGTGTAGATATTTCCATGTTTATTCAGATGACTGTGTAGATATTTCCATGTTTTTACAGATGGCAGTGTAGATATTTCAATGTTTATAGAGATGGCGCTGTAGATATTTCCATGTTTATACCTATCGCGGTGTAGATACTTCCATGTTTATACAGATAGCGGTGTAGATATTTCCATGTTTTTACAGATATCGGTGTAGATATTTCCATGTTTACACAGATTGCGTTGTAGATATTTCCATCTTTCTACAGATGGCATTGTAGATATTTCCATGTTTATGCACATGGCGGTGTAGATATTTCCATGTTTATATAGATGGTGGTGTAGATATTACCATGTTTATACAGATAGCGGTGTAGATATTTCCATGTTTATATAGATCGTGGTGAAGATATTTCCATGTTTATACAGATCGCGGTGTAGATATTTCCATGTTTATACAGATCGCGGTGTAGATATTTCCATGTTTATACAGATCGCGGTGTAGATATTTCCATGTTTATACAGATAGCGGTGTAGATATTTCCATGTTTATAGAGATAGCGGTGTAGGTATTTCCATGTTTATAGACATAGCGGTGTAGATATTTCCATGTTTATATAGATGGCGTTGTAGTTATTTCCATGTTTATACCGATAGATATGTTGGTATTTCCACGTTTATACAGATAGCGATGTAGATATTTCCATGTTTATACAGCTCGCGGTGTAGATATTTATATCTTTATACAGATGGCATTGTAGATATTTCCTTATTCACACAGATGGCGGTGTAGATGTTTCCATGTTTATACAGATGGCGGAGTAGTTAGTTCCATGTTTATGGAGATGGCAGTGTAGATATTTTCATGTTTATAGAGATGGCGGTGTAGTTATTTCCATGTTTAAAGAGATAGCAGTGTAGATATTTACATGTTTATACAGATGGCTGTGTAGGTATTTCCATGTGTATACAGATGGCATTGTAGATATTTCCATGTTTATACAGATGACTGTAGAGGTATTTCCATGTTTTACAGATGGCTGTGCAGATATTTCCATGTTTATAGAGATAGCGGTGTAGATATTTCCAGGTTTGTACAGATGGCGTTGTTGAAATTTCCATCTATACACAGATGGCCGTGTAGATATTTCCATGTTTATACAGATGGCAGCGTAGATATTTCCACGGACATGAAGATGGCGGTGTAGATATTTCCATGTTTATACAGATAGCGGTGTACATATTTCCATGTTTTCACAGATGGTGGTGTAGATATCTCCGTGTTTATACACATGGCGGAGTAGATACTTCCATCTTTATAGAGATGTCCGTGTAGATATTTTCATGTTTATAGAGATGGCGGTGTAGATATTTCCATATTTATAGAGATAGCGGTGTAGATATTTACATCTTTCTACAGATGGCAGTGTAGATATTTCCATGTATATACAGATGGCAGTGTAGAAATTTCCATACTTATAGAGATGTCTGTGTAGATATTTCCATGTGTATACAGATGTTATTGTAGGTATTTCCATGTTTATACAGATGGTGGTGTAGATATTTCCATGTTTATTCAGATGACTGTGTAGATATTTCCATGGTTTTACAGATGGCAGTGTAGATATTTCAATGTTTATAGAGATGGCGCTGTAGATATTTCCATGTTTATACAGATCGCGGTGTAGATATTTCCATGTTTATAGAGATAGCGGTGTAGGTATTTCCATGTTTATAGATATAGCGGTGTAGATATTTCCATGTTTATATAGATGGCGTTGTAGATATTTCCATGTTTATACCGATAGATGTGTTGTTATTTCCACGTTTATACAGATAGCGATGTAGATATTTCCATGTTTATACAGCTCGCAGTGCAGATATTTATATCTTTATACAGATGGCATTGTAGATATTTCCTTATTCACACAGATGGCGGTGTAGGTGTTTCCATGTTTATACAGATGGCGGAGTAGTTAGTTCCATGTTTATGGAGATGGCAGTGTAGATATTTTCATGTTTATAGAGATGGCGGTGTAGATATTTCCATGTTTATAGAGATAGCAGTGTAGATATTTACATGTTTATACAGATGGCGGTGTAGGTATTTCCATGTGTATACAGATGGCATTGTAAATATTTCCATGTTGATACAGATGACTGTAGAGGTATTTCCATGTTTTACAGATGGCTGTGCAGATATTTCCATGTTTATAGAGATAGCGGTGTAGATATTTCCATGTTTGTACAGATGGCGTTGTTGATATTTCCATCTATACACAGATGGCCGTGTAGATATTTCCATGTTTATACAGATGGCAGCGTAGATATTTCCATAGACATGCAGATGGCGGTGTAGATATTTCCATGTTTATACAGATAGCGGTGTAAATATTTCCAGGTTTTCACAGATGGTGGTGTAGATATTTCCGTGTTTATACACATGGCGGAGTGGATACTTCCATCTTTATGGAGATGGCAGTGTAGATATTTTCATGTTTATAGAGATGGCGTTGTAGATATTTCCATATTTATAGAGATAGCGGTGTAGATATTTCCATCTTTCTACAGATGGCAGTGTAGATATTTCCATGTTTATACAGATGGCGGTGTAGATATTTCCATACTTATAGAGATGTCTGTGTAGATATTTCCATGTGTATACAGATGGTATTGTAGGTATTTCCATGTTTATACAGATGGTGGTGTAGATATTTCCATGTTTATTCAGATGACTGTGTAGATATTTCCATGTTTTTACAGATGACAGTGTAGATATTTCAATGTTTATAGAGATGGCACTGTAGATATTTCCATGTTTATACAGATCGCGGTGTAGATATTTCCATGTTTATACAGATAGCGGTGTAGATATTTCCATGTTTTTACAGATATCGGTGTAGATATTTCCAGGTTTACACAGATTGCGGTGTAGATATTTCCATCTTTCTACAGATGGCATTGTAGATATTTCCATGTTTATGCAGATGGCGGTGTAGATATTTCCATGTTTATATAGATGGTGGTGTAGATATTACCATGTTTATACAGATAGCGGTGTAGATATTTCCATGTTTATACAGATCGTGGTGAAGATATTTCCATGTTTATACAGATCGCGGTGTAGATATTTCCATGTTTATACAGATCGCGGTGTAGATATTTCCATGTTTATACAGATAGCGGTGTAGATATTTCCATGTTTATACAGATAGCGGTGTACATATTTCCATGTTTATAGAGATAGCGGTGTAGGTATTTCCATGTTTATAGACATAGCGGTGTAGGTATTTCCATGTTTATATAGATGGCGTTGTAGATATTTCCATGTTTATACCGATAGATGTGTTGGTATTTCCACGTTTATACAGATAGCGATGTAGATATTTCCATGTTTATACAGCTCGCAGTGCAGATATTTATATCTTTACAGATGGCATTGTAGATATTTCCTTATTCACTCAGATGGCGGTGTAGATGTTTCCATGTTTATACAGATGGCGGAGTAGTTAGTTCCATGTTTATGGAGATGGCAGTGTAGATATTTTCATGTTTATAGAGATGGCGGTGTAGATATTTCCATGTTTATAGAGATAGCAGTGTAGATATTTACATGTTCATACAGATGGCGGTGTAGGTATTTCCATGTATATACAGATGGCATTGTAGATATTTCCATGTTTATACAGATGTCTGTAGAGGTATTTCCATGTTTTACAGATGTCTGTGCAAATATTTCCATGTTTATAGAGATAGCGGTGTAGATATTTCCATGTTTGTACAGATGGCGTTGTTTAAATTTCCATCTATACACAGATGGCCGTGTAGATATTTCCATGTTTATACAGATGGCAGCGTAGATATTTCCATGGACATGCAGATGGCGGTGTAGATATTTCCATGTTTATAGAGATAGCGGTGTAGATATTTCCATGTTTTCACAGATGGTGGTGTAGATATTTCCGTGTTTATACACATGGCAGAGTAGATACTTCCATCTTTATAGAGATGTCCGTGTAGATATTTTCATGTTTATAGAGATGGCGGTGTAGATATTTCCATATTTATAGAGATAGCGGTGTAGATATTTACATCTTTCTACAGATGGCAGTGTAGATATTTCCATGTTTATACAGATGGCGGTGTAGAAATTTCCATACTTACAGTGATGTCTGTGTAGATATTTCCATGTGTATACAGATGTTATTGTAGGTATTTCCATGTTTATACAGATGGTGGTGTAGATATTTCCATGTTTATTCAGATGACTGTGAAGATATTTCCATGGTTTTACAGATGGCAGTGTAGATATTTCAATGTTTATAGAGATGGCGCTGTAGATATTTCCATGTTTATACAGATCGCGGTGTAGATATTTCCATGTTTATAGAGATAGCGGTGTAGGTATTTCCATGTTTATAGATATAGCAGTGTAGATACTTCCATGTTTATATAGATGGCGTTGTAGATATTTCCATGTTTATACCGATAGATGTGTTGGTATTTCCACGTTTATACAGATAGCGATGTAGATATTTCCATGTTTATACAGCTCGCAGTGCAGACATTTATATCTTTATACAGATGGCATTGTAGATATTTCCTTATTCACACAGATGGCGGTGTAGATGTTTCCATGTTTATACAGAAGGCGGAGTAGTTAGTTCCATGTTTATGGAGATGGCAGTGTAGATATTTTCATGTTTATAGAGATGGCGGTGTAGATATTTCCATGTTTATAGAGATAGCAGTGTAGATATTTACATGTTCATACAAATGGCGGTGTAGGTATTTCCATGTATATACAGATGGCATTGTAGATATTTCCATGTTTATACAGATGTCTGTAGAGGTATTTCCATGTTTTACAGATGTCTGTGCAAATATTTCCATGTTTATAGAGATAGCGGTGTAGATATTTCCATGTTTGTACAGATGGCATTGTTTAAATTTCCATCTATAAACAGATGGCCGTGTAGATATTTCCATGTTTATACAGATGGCAGCGTAGATATTTCCATGGACATGCAGATGGCGGTGTAGATATTTCCATGTTTATACAGATAGCGGTGTAGATATTTCCATGTTTTCACAGATGGTAGTGTAGATATTTCCGTGTTTATACACATGGCAGTGTAGATACTTCCATCTTTATAGAGATGTCCGTGTAGATATTTTCATGTTTATAGAGATGGCGGTGTAGATATTTCCATATTTATAGAGATAGCGGTGTAGATATTTACATCTTTCTACAGATGGCAGTGTAGATATTTCCATGTTTATACAGATGGCGGTGTAGAAATTTCCATACTTACAGAGATGTCTGTGTAGATATTTCCATGTGTATACAGATGTTATTGTAGGTATTTCCATGTTTATACAGATGGTGGTGTAGATATTTCCATGTTTATTCAGATGACTGTGTAGATATTTCCATGGTTTTACAGATGGCAGTGTAGATATTTCAATGTTTATAGAGATGGCGCTGTAGATATTTCCATGTTTATACAGATAGCGGTGTAGATATTTCCATGTTTATAGAGATAGCGGTGTAGGTATTTCCATGTTTATAGATATAGCGGTGTAGATATTTCCATGTTTATATAGATGGCGTTGTAGATATTTCCATGTTTATACCGATAGATGTGTTGGTATTTCCACGTTTATACAGATAGCGATGTAGATATTTCCATGTTTATACAGCTCGCAGTGGAGATATTTATATCTTTATACAGATGGCATTGTAGATATTTCCTTATTCACACAGATGTCGGTGTAGATGTTTCCATGTTTATACAGATGGCGGAGTAGTTACTTCCATGTTTATGGAGATGGCAGTGTAGATATTTTCATGTTTATAGAGATGGCGGTGTAGATATTTCGATATTTATAGAGATAGCGGTGTAGATATTTCCATCTTTCTACAGATGGCAGTGTAGATATTTCCATTTTTATACAGATGGCGGTGTAGATATTTCCTTACTTATAGAGATGTCTGCGTAGATATTTCCATGTGTATACAGATGGTATTGTAGGTATTTCCATGTTTATACAGATGGTGGTGTAGATATTTCCATGTTTGTTCAGATGACTGTGTAGATATTTCCATGTTTTTACAGATGGCAGTGTAGATATTTCAATGTTTATAGAGATGGCGCTGTAGATATTTCCATGTTTATACAGATCGCGGTGTAGATATTTCCATGTTTATACAGATAGCGGTGTAGATATTTCCATGTTTTTACAGATATCGGTGTAGATATTTCCATGTTTACACAGATTGCGGTGTAGATATTTCCATCTTTCTACAGATGGCATTGTAGATATTTCCATGTTTATGAAGATGGCGGTGTAGATATTTCCATGTTTATATAGATGGTGGTGTAGATATTACCATGTTTATACAGATAGCGGTGTAGATATTTCCATGTTTATACAGATCGTGGTGAAGCTATTTCCATGTTTATACAGATCGCGGTGCAGATATTTATAACTTTACAGATGGCATTGTAGATATTTCCTTATTCACTCAGATGGCGGTGTAGATGTTTCCATGTTTATACAGATGGCGGAGTAGTTAGTTCCATGTTTATGGAGATGGCAGTGTAGATATTTTCATGTTTATAGAGATGGCGGTGTAGATATTTCCATGTTTATAGAGATAGCAGTGTAGATATTTACATGTTTAAACGGATGGCTGTGTAGGTATTTCCATGTGTATACAGATGGCATTGTAGATATTTCCATGTTTATACAGATGACTGTAGAGGTATTTCCATGTTTTACAGATGGCTGTGCAGATATTTCCATGTTTATAGAGATAGCGGTGTAGATATTTCCATGTTTGTACAGATGGTGTTGTTGAAATTTCCATCTATACACAGATGGCCGTGTAGATATTTCCATGTTTATACAGATGGCAGCGTAGATATTTCCATGGACATGCCGATGGCGGTGTAGATATTTCCATGTTTATACAGATAGCGGTGTAGATATTTCCATGTATTCACAGATGGTGGTGTAGATATTTCCGTGTTTATACACATGGCGGAGTAGATACTTCCATCTTTATGGAGATGGCAGTGTAGATATTTTCATGTTTATAGAGATGGCGGTGTAGGTATTTCCATATTTATAGAGATAGCGCTGTAGATATTTCCATCTTTCTACAGATGGCAGTGTAGATATTTCCATGTTTATACAGATGGCGGTGTAGATATTTCCATACTTATAGAGATGTCTGTGTAGATATTTCCATGTGTATACGATGGTATTGTAGGTATTTCCATGTTGATACAGATGGTGGTGTAGATATTTCCATGTTTATTCAGATGACTGTGTAGATATTTCCATGTTTTTACAGATGGCAGTGTAGATATTTCAATGTTTATAGAGATGGCGCTGTAGATATCTCCATGTTTATACAGATCGCGGTGTAGATATTTCCATGTTTATACATATACCGGTGTAGATATTTCCAAGTTTTTACAGATATCGGTGTAGATATTTCCATGTTTACACAGATTGCGGTGTAGATATTTCCATCTTTCTACAGATGGCATTGTAGATACTTCCATGTTTATGCAGATGGCGGTGTAGATATTTCCATGTTTATATAGATGGTGGTGTAGATATTACCATGTTTATACTGATAGCGGTGTAGATATTTCCATGTTTATACAGATCGCGGTGTAGATATTTCCATGTTTATACCGATAGCGGTGTAGGTATTTCCATGTTTATACAGATAGCGGTGTAGATATTTCCATATTTATAGAGATAGCGGTGTAGGTATTTCCATGTTTACAGACATAGCGCTGTAGATATTTCCATGTTTATATAGATGGCGTTGTAGATATTTCCATGTTTATACCGATAGATGTGTTGGTATTTCCACGTTTATACAGATAGCGATGTAGATATTTCCATGTTTATACAGCTCGCGGTGCAGATATTTATATCTTTATACAGATGGCATTGTAGATATTTCCTTATTCACACAGATGGCGGTGTAGATGTTTCCATGTTTATACAGATGGCGGAGTAGTTAGTTCCATGTTTATGGAGATGGCAGTGTAGATATTTTCATGTTTATAGAGATGGCGGTGTAGATATTTCCATGTTTATAGAGATAGCAGTGTAGATATTTACATGTTTATACAGATGGCTGTGTAGGTATTTCCATGTGTATACAGATGGCATTGTAGATATTTCCATGTTTATACAGATGACTGTAGAGGTATTTCTAGGTTTTACAGATGGCTGTGCAGATATTTCCATGTTTATAGAGATATCGGTGTAGATATTTCCATGTTTGTACAGATGGCGTTGTTGAAATTTCCATCTATACACAGATGGCCGTGTAGATATTTCCATGTTTATACAGATGGCAGCGTAGATATTTCCATGGACATGCAGATGGCGGTGTAGATATTTCCATGTTTATACAGATAGCGGTGTAGATATTTCCATGTATTCACAGATGGTGGTGTAGATATTTCCGTGTTTATACACATGGCGGAGTATATACTTCCATCTTTATGGAGATGGCAGTGTAGATATTTTCATGTTTATAGAGATGGCGGTGTAGGTATTTCCATATTTATAGAGATAGCGCTGTAGATATTTCCATCTTTCTACAGATGGCAGTGTAGATATTTCCATGTTTATACAGATGGCGGTGTAGATATTTCCATACTTATAGAGATGTCTGTGTAGATATTTCCATGTGTATACAGATGGTATTGTAGGTATTTCCATGTTGATACAGATGGTGGTGTAGATATTTCCATGTTTATTCAGATGACTGTGTAGATATTTCCATATTTTTACAGATGGCAGTGTAGATATTTCAATGTTTATAGAGATGGCGCTGTAGATATCTCCATGTTTATGCAGATCGCGGTGTAGATATTTCCATGTTTGTACAGATGGCGTTGTTGAAATTTCCATCTATACACAGATGGCCGTGTAGATATTTCCATGTTTATACAGATGGCAGCGTAGATATTTCCATGGACATGCAGATGGCGGTGTAGCTATTTCCATGTTTATACAGATAGCGGTGTTGATATTTCCATGTATTCACAGATGGTGGTGTAGATATTTCCGTGTTTATACACATGGCGGAGTAGATACTTCCATCTTTATGGAGATGGCAGTGTAGATATTTTCATGTTTATAGAGATGGCGGTGTAGATATTTCCATATTTATAGAGATAGCGGTGTAGATATTTCCATACTTATAGAGATGTCTGTGAAGATATTTCCATGTGTATACAGATGGTATTGTAGGTATTTCCATGTTTATACAGATGCTGGTGTAGATATTTCCATGTTTATTCAGATAACTGTGTAGATATTTCCATGTTTTTACAGATGGCAGTGTAGATATTTCAATGTTTATAGAGATGGCGCTGTAGATATCTCCATGTTTATACAGATCGCGTTGTAGATATTTCCATGTTTATACAGATAGCGGTGTAGATATTTCCATGTTTTTACAGATATCGGTGTAGATATTTCCATGTTTACACAGATTGCAGTGTAGATATTTCCATCTTTCTACAGATGGCATCGTAGATATTTCCATGTTTATGCAGATGGCGGTGTAGTTATTTCCATGTTTTTATAGATGGTGGTGTAGATATTACCATGTTTATACAGATAGTGGTGTAGATATTTCCATGTTTATACAGATCGTGGTGAAGATATTTCCATGTTTATACAGATCGCGGTGTAGATATTTCCTTGTTTATACAGATAGCGGTGTAGGTATTTCCATGTTTATACAGATAGCGGTGTAGATATTTCCATGTTTATAGAGATAGCAGTGTAGGTATTTCCATGTTTACAGACATAGCGGTGTAGATATTTCCATGTTTATATAGATGGCGTTGTAGATATTTCCATATTTATACCGATAGATGTGTTGGTATTTCCACGTTTATACAGATAGCGATGTAGATATTTCCATGTTTATACAGATAGCGGTGTAGATATTTCCATGTTTTTACAGATATCGGTGTAGATAATTCCATGTTTACACAGTTTGCGATGTAGATATTTCCATCTTTCTACAGATGGCATTGTAGATATTTCCATGTTTATGCAGATGGCGGTGTAGATATTTCCATGTTTATATAGATGGTGGTGTAGATATTACCATGTTTATACAGATAGCGGTGTAGATATTTCCATGTTTATACAGATCGTTGTGAAGATATTTCCATGTTTATACAGATCACGGTGTAGATATTTCCATGTTTATACAGATCGTGGTGTAGATATTTCCATGTTTATACAGATAGCGTTGTGGATATTTCCATGTTTATACACCTCGCGGTGCAGATATTTATATCTTTATACAGATGGCATTGTAGATATTTCCTTATTCACACAGATGGCGGTGTAGATGTTTCCATGTTTATACAGATGGCGGAGTAGTTAGTTCCATGTTTATGGAGATGGCAGTGTAGATATTTTCATGTTTATAGAGATGGCGGTGTAGATATTTCCATGTTTATAGACATAGCAGTGTAGATATTTACATGTTTATACAGATGGCTGTGTAGGTATTTCCATGTGTATACAGATGGCATTTTAGATATTTCCATGTTTATACAGATGACTGTAGAGGTATTTCCATGTTTTACAGATGGCTGTGCAGATATTTCCATGTTTATAGAGATAGCGGTGTAGATATTTCCATGTTTGTACAGATGGCGTTGTTGAAATTTCCATCTATACACAAATGGCCGTGTAGATATTTCCATGTTTATACAGATGGCAGCGTAGATATTTCCATGGACATGCAGATGGCGGTGTAGATATTTCCATGTTTTCACAGATGGTGGTGTAGATATTTCCGTGTTTATACACATGGCGGAGTAGATACTTCCATATTTATAGAGATGGCCGTGTAGATATTTTCATGTTTATAGAGATGGCGGTGTAGATATTTCCATATTTATAGAGATAGCGGTGTAGATATTTCCATCTTTCTACAGATGGCAGTGTAGATATTTCCATGTTTATACAGATGGCGGTGTAGATATTTCCATACTTATAGAAATGCCTGTGTAGATATTTCCATGTGTTTACAATTGTTATTGTAGGTATTTCCATGTTTATACAGATTTTGGTGTAGATATTTCCATGTTTATTCAGATGACTGTGTAGATATTTCCATGGTTTTACAGATGGCAGTGTAGATATTTCAGTGTTTATAGAGATGGCGCTGTAGATATTTCCATGTTTATACAGATCGCGGTGTAGATATTTCCATGTTTATAGAGATAGCGGTGTAGGTATTTCCATGTTTATAGACATAGCGGTGTTGATATTTCCATGTTTATATAGATGGCGTTGTAGATATTTCCATGTTTATACCGATAGATGTGTTGGTATTTCCACGTTTATACAGATAGCGATGTAGATATTTCCATGTTTATACAGCTCGCAGTGCAGATATTTATATCTTTATACAGATTGCATTGTAGATATTTCCTTATTCACACAGATGGCGGTGTAGATGTTTCCATGTTTATACAGATGGCGGAGAAGTTAGTTCCATGTTTATGGAGATGGCAGTGTAAATATTTTCATGTTTATAGAGATGGCGGTGTAGATATTTCCATCTTTATAGAGATAGCAGTGTAGATATTTACATGTTTATACAGATGGCGGTGTAGGTATTTCCATGTGTATACAGATGGCATTGTAGATATTTCCATGTTTATACAGATGACTGTAGAGGTATTTCCATGTTTTACAGATGGCTGTGCAGATATTTCCATGTTTATAGAGATAGCGGTGTAGATATTTCCATGTTTGTACAGATGGCGTTTTTGAAATTTCCATTGATACACAGATGGCCGTGTAGATATTTCCATGTTTATACAGATGGCAGCGTTGATATTTCCATGGACATGAAGATGGCGGTGTAGATGTTTCCATGTTTATACAGATAGCAGTGTAGATATTTCCATGTTTTCACAGATGGTGGTGTAGATATTTCCGTGTTTATACACATGGCGGAGTAGATACTTCCATCTTTATAGAGATGGCAGTGTAGATATTTTCATGTTTATAGAGATGGCGGTGTAGATATTTCCATCTTTGTACAGATGGCAGTGTAGATATTTCCATGTTTATACAGATGGCGGTGTAGATATTTCCATACTTATAGAGATGTCTGTGTAGATATTTCCATGTGTATACAGATGTTATTGTAGGTATTTCCATCTTTATACAGATGGTGGTGTAGATGTTTCCATGTTTATTCAGATGACTGTGTAGATATTTGCATGGTTTTACAGATGGCAGTGTAGATATTTCAATGTTTATAGAGATGGCGCTGTAGATATTTCCACGTTTATACAGATCGCGTTGTAGATATTTCCATGATTATAGAGATAGCGGTGTAGTTATTTCAATGTTTATAGACATAGCGGTGTAGATAGTTCCATGTTTATATAGATGGCGTTGTAGATGTTTCCATGTTTATACCGATAGATGTGTTGGTATTTCCACGTTTATACAGATAGCGATGTAGATATTTCCATGTTTATACAGCTCGCAGTGCAGATATTTACATCTTTATAGAGATGGCATTGTAGATATTTCCTTATTCACACAGATGGCGGTGTAGATGTTTCCATGTTTATACGGATGGCGGAGTAGTTAGTTCCATGTTTATGGAGATGGCAGTGTAGATATTTTCATGTTTATAGAGATGACGTTGTAGATATTTCCATGTTTATAGAGATAGCAGTGTAGATACTTACATGTTTATTCAGATGGCGGTGTAGGTATTTCCATGTGTATACAGATGGCATTGTAGATATTTCCATGTTTATACAGATGACTGTAGAGGTATTTCCATGTTTTACAGATGGCTGTGCAAATATTTCCATGTTTATAGAGATAGCGGTGTAGATATTTCCATGTTTGTACAGATGGTGTTGTTGAAATTTCCATCTATACACAGATGGCCGTGTAGATATTTCCATGTTTATACAGATGGCAGCGTAGATATTTCCATGGACATGCCGATGGCGGTGTAGATATTTCCATGTTTATACAGATAGCGGTGTAGATATTTCCATGTATTCACAGATGGTGGTGTAGATATTTCCGTGTTTATACACATGGCGGAGTAGATACTTCCATCTTTATGGAGATGGCAGTGTAGATATTTTCATGTTTATAGAGATGGCGGTGTAGGTATTTCCATATTTATAGAGATAGCGCTGTAGATATTTCCATCTTTCTACAGATGGCAGTGTAGATATTTCCATGTTTATACAGATGGCGGTGTAGATATTTCCATACTTATAGAGATGTCTGTGTAGATATTTCCATGTGTATACAGATGGTATTGTAGGTATTTCCATGTTGATACAGATGGTGGTGTAGATATTTCCATGTTTATTCAGATGACTGTGTAGATATTTCCATGTTTTTACAGATGGCAGTGTAGATATTTCAATGTTTATAGAGATGGCGCTGTAGATATCTCCATGTTTATACAGATCGCGGTGTAGATATTTCCATGTTTATACATATACCGGTGTAGATATTTCCAAGTTTTTACAGATATCGGTGTAGATATTTCCATGTTTACACAGATTGCGGTGTAGATATTTCCATCTTTCTACAGATGGCATTGTAGATACTTCCATGTTTATGCAGATGGCGGTGTAGATATTTCCATGTTTATATAGATGGTGGTGTAGATATTACCATGTTTATACTGATAGCGGTGTAGATATTTCCATGTTTATACAGATCGCGGTGTAGATATTTCCATGTTTATACCGATAGCGGTGTAGGTATTTCCATGTTTATACAGATAGCGGTGTAGATATTTCCATATTTATAGAGATAGCGGTGTAGGTATTTCCATGTTTACAGACATAGCGCTGTAGATATTTCCATGTTTATATAGATGGCGTTGTAGATATTTCCATGTTTATACCGATAGATGTGTTGGTATTTCCACGTTTATACAGATAGCGATGTAGATATTTCCATGTTTATACAGCTCGCGGTGCAGATATTTATATCTTTATACAGATGGCATTGTAGATATTTCCTTATTCACACAGATGTCGGTGTAGATGTTTCCATGTTTATACAGATGGCGGAGTAGTTAGTTCCATGTTTATGGAGATGGCAGTGTAGATATTTTCATGTTTATAGAGATGGCGGTGTAGATATTTCCATGTTTATAGAGATAGCAGTGTAGATATTTACATGTTTATACAGATGGCTGTGTAGGTATTTCCATGTGTATACAGATGGCATTGTAGATATTTCCATGTTTATACAGATGACTGTAGAGGTATTTCCAGGTTTTACAGATGGCTGTGCAGATATTTCCATGTTTATAGAGATATCGGTGTAGATATTTCCATGTTTGTACAGATGGCGTTGTTGAAATTTCCATCTATACACAGATGGCCGTGTAGATATTTCCATGTTTATACAGATGGCAGCGTAGATATTTCCATGGACATGCAGATGGCGGTGTAGATATTTCCATGTTTATACAGATAGCGGTGTAGATATTTCCATGTATTCACAGATGGTGGTGTAGATATTTCCGTGTTTATACACATGGCGGAGTATATACTTCCATCTTTATGGAGATGGCAGTGTAGATATTTTCATGTTTATAGAGATGGCGGTGTAGGTATTTCCATATTTATAGAGATAGCGCTGTAGATATTTCCATCTTTCTACAGATGGCAGTGTAGATATTTCCATGTTTATACAGATGGCGGTGTAGATATTTCCATACTTATAGAGATGTCTGTGTAGATATTTCCATGTGTATACAGATGGTATTGTCGGTATTTCCATGTTGATACAGATGGTGGTGTAGATATTTCCATGTTTATTCAGATGACTGTGTAGATATTTCCATATTTTTACAGATGGCAGTGTAGATATTTCAATGTTTATAGAGATGGCGCTGTAGATATCTCCATGTTTATGCAGATCGCGGTGTAGATATTTCCATGTTTGTACAGATGGCGTTGTTGAAATTTCCATCTATACACAGATGGCCGTGTAGATATTTCCATGTTTATACAGATGGCAGCGTAGATATTTCCATGGACATGCAGATGGCGGTGTAGCTATTTCCATGTTTATACAGATAGCGGTGTTGATATTTCCATGTATTCACAGATGGTGGTGTAGATATTTCCGTGTTTATACACATGGCGGAGTAGATACTTCCATCTTTATGGAGATGGCAGTGTAGATATTTTCATGTTTATAGAGATGGCGGTGTAGATATTTCCATATTTATAGAGATAGCGGTGTAGATATTTCCATACTTATAGAGATGTCTGTGAAGATATTTCCATGTGTATACAGATGGTATTGTAGGTATTTCCATGTTTATACAGATGCTGGTGTAGATATTTCCATGTTTATTCAGATAACTGTGTAGATATTTCCATGTTTTTACAGATGGCAGTGTAGATATTTCAATGTTTATAGAGATGGCGCTGTAGATATCTCCATGTTTATACAGATCGCGTTGTAGATATTTCCATGTTTATACAGATAGCGGTGTAGATATTTCCATGTTTTTACAGATATCGGTGTAGATATTTCCATGTTTACACAGATTGCGGTGTAGATATTTCCATCTTTCTACAGATGGCATCGTAGATATTTCCATGTTTATGCAGATGGCGGTGTAGTTATTTCCATGTTTATATAGATGGTGGTGTAGATATTACCATGTTTATACAGATAGTGGTGTAGATATTTCCATGTTTATACAGATCGTGGTGAAGATATTTCCATGTTTATACAGATCGCGGTGTAGATATTTCCTTGTTTATACAGATAGCGGTGTAGGTATTTCCATGTTTATACAGATAGCGGTGTAGATATTTCCATGTTTATAGAGATAGCAGTGTAGGTATTTCCATATTTACAGACATAGCGGTGTAGATATTTCCATGTTTATATAGATGGCGTTGTAGATATTTCCATGTTTATACCGATAGATGTGTTGGTATTTCCACGTTTATACAGATAGCGATGTAGATATTTCCATGTTTATACAGATAGCGGTGTAGATATTTCCATGTTTTTACAGATATCGGTGTAGATATTTCCATGTTTACACAGATTGCGATGTAGATATTTCCATCTTTCTACAGATGGCATTGTAGATATTTCCATGTTTATGCAGATGGCGGTGTAGATATTTCCATGTTTATATAGATGGTGGTGTAGATATTACCATGTTTATACAGATAGCGGTGTAGATATTTCCATGTTTATACAGATCGTTGTGAAGATATTTCCATGTTTATACAGATCACGGTGTAGATATTTCCATGTTTATACAGATAGCGTTGTAGATATTTCCATGTTTATACAGATCGCGGTGTAGATATTTCCATGTTTATACAGATAGCGTTGTAGATATTTCCATGTTTATACAGCTCGCGGTGCAGATATTTATATCTTTATACAGATGGCATTGTAGATATTTCCTTATTCACACAGATGGCGGTGTAGATGTTTCCATGTTTATACAGATGGCGGAGTAGTTAGTTCCATGTTTATGGAGATGGCAGTGTAGATATTTTCATGTTTATAGAGATGGCGGTGTAGATATTTCCATATATATAGAGATAGCGGTGTAGATATTTACCTCTTTCTACAGATGGCAGTGTAGATATTTCCATGTTTATACAGATGGCAGTGTAGAAATTTCCATACTTACAGTGATGTCTGTGTAGATATTTCCATGTGTATCAGATGTTATTGTAGGTATTTCCATGTTTATACAGATGGTGGTGTAGATATTTCCATCTTTATTCAGATGACTGTGTACATATTTCCATGGTTTTACAGATGGCAGTGTAGATATTTCAATGTTTATAGAGATGGCGCTGTAGATATTTCCATGTTTATACAGATCGCGGTGTAGATATTTCCATGTTTATAGAGATAGCGGTGTAGGTGTTTCCATGTTTATAGATATAGCGGTGTAGATATTTCCATGTTTATATAGATGGCGTTGTAGATATTTCCATGTTTATACCGATAGATGTGTTGGTATTTCCACGTTTATACAGATAGCGATGTAGATATTTCCATGTTTATACAGCTCGCAGTGCAGACATTTATATCTTTATACAGATGGCATTGTAGATATTTCCTTATTCACACAGATGGCGGTGTAGATGTTTCCATGTTTATACAGAAGGCGGAGTAGTTAGTTCCATGTTTATGGAGATGGCAGTGTAGATATTTTCATGTTTATAGAGATGGCGGTGTAGATATTTCCATGTTTATAGAGATAGCAGTGTAGATATTTACATGTTCATACAGATGGCGGTGTAGGTATTTCCATGTATATACAGATGGCATTGTAGATGTTTCCATGTTTATACAGATGTCTGTAGAGGTATTTCCATGTTTTACAGATGCCTGTGCAAATATTTCCATGTTTATAGAGATAGCGGTGTAGATATTTCCATGTTTGTACAGATGGCATTGTTTAAATTTCCATCTATACACAGATGGCCGTGTAGATATTTCCATGTTTATACAGATGGCAGCGTAGATATTTCCATGGACATGCAGATGGCGGTGTAGATATTTCCATGTTTATACAGATAGCGGTGTAGATATTTCCATGTTTTCACAGATGGTGGTGTAGATATTTCCGTGTTTATACACATGGCAGTGTAGATACTTCCATCTTTATAGAGATGTCCGTGTAGATATTTTCATGTTTATAGAGATGGCGGTGTAGATATTTCCATATTTATAGAGATAGCGGTGTAGATATTTACATCTTTCTACAGATGGCAGTGTAGATATTTCCATGTTTATACAGATGGCGGTGTAGAAATTTCCATACTTACAGAGATGTCTGTGTAGATATTTCCATGTGTATACAGATGTTATTGTAGGTATTTCCATGTTTATACAGATGGTGGTGTAGATATTTCCATGTTTATTCAGATGACTGTGTAGATATTTCCATGGTTTTACAGATGGCAGTGTAGATATTTCAATGTTTATAGAGATGGCGCTGTAGATATTTCCATGTTTATACAGATCGCGGTGTAGATATTTCCATGTTTATAGAGATAGCGGTGTAGGTATTTCCATGTTTATAGATATAGCGGTGTAGATATTTCCATGTTTATATAGATGGCGTTGTAGATATTTCCATGTTTATACCGATAGATGTGTTGGTATTTCCACGTTTATACAGATAGCGATGTAGATATTTCCATGTTTATACAGCTCGCAGTGGAGATATTTATATCTTTATACAGATGGCATTGTAGATATTTCCTTATTCACACAGATGTCGGTGTAGATGTTTCCATGTTTATACAGATGGCGGAGTAGTTAGTTCCATGTTTATGGAGATGGCAGTGTAGATATTTTCATGTTTATAGAGATGGCGGTGTAGATATTTCGATATTTATAGAGATAGCGGTGTAGATATTTCCATCTTTCTACAGATGGCAGTGTAGATATTTCCATTTTTATACAGATGGCGGTGTAGATATTTCCTTACTTATAGAGATGTCTACGTAGATATTTCCATGTGTATACAGATGGTATTGTAGGTATTTCCATGTTTATACAGATGGTGGTGTAGATATTTCCATGTTTGTTCAGATGACTGTGTAGATATTTCCATGTTTTTACAGATGGCAGTGTAGATATTTCAATGTTTATAGAGATGGCGCTGTAGATATTTCCATGTTTATACAGATCGCGGTGTAGATATTTCCATGTTTATACAGATAGCGGTGTAGATATTTCCATGTTTTTACAGATATCGGTGTAGATATTTCCATGTTTACACAGATTGCGGTGTAGATATTTCCATCTTTCTACAGATGGCATTGTAGATATTTCCATGTTTATGAAGATGGCGGTGTAGATATTTCCATGTTTATATAGATGGTGGTGTAGATATTACCATGTTTATACAGATAGCGGTGTAGATATTTCCATGTTTATACAGATCGTGGTGAAGATATTTCCATGTTTATACAGATCGCGGCGCAGATATTTATAACTTTACAGATGGCATTGTAGATATTTCCTTATTCACTCAGATGGCGGTGTAGATGTTTCCATGTTTATACAGATGGCGGAGTAGTTAGTTCCATGTTTATGGAGATGGCAGTGTAGATATTTTCATGTTTATAGAGATGGCGGTGTAGATATTTCCATGTTTATAGAGATAGCAGTGTAGATATTTACATGTTTAAACGGATGGCTGTGTAGGTATTTCCATGTGTATACAGATGGCATTGTAGATATTTCCATGTTTATACAGATGACTGTAGAGGTATTTCCATGTTTTACAGATGGCTGTGCAGATATTTCCATGTTTATAGAGATAGCGGTGTAGATATTTCCATGTTTGTACAGATGGTGTTGTTGAAATTTCCATCTATACACAGATGGCCGTGTAGATATTTCCATGTTTATACAGATGGCAGCGTAGATATTTCCATGGACATGCCGATGGCGGTGTAGATATTTCCATGTTTATACAGATAGCGGTGTAGATATTTCCATGTATTCACAGATGGTGGTGTAGATATTTCCGTGTTTATACACATGGCGGAGTAGATACTTCCATCTTTATGGAGATGGCAGTGTAGATATTTTCATGTTTATAGAGATGGCGGTGTAGGTATTTCCATATTTATAGAGATAGCGCTGTAGATATTTCCATCTTTCTACAGATGGCAGTGTAGATATTTCCATGTTTACACAGATGGCGGTGTAGATATTTCCATACTTATAGAGATGTCTGTGTAGATATTTCCATGTGTATACAGATGGTATTGTAGGTATTTCCATGTTGATACAGATGGTGGTGTAGATATTTCCATGTTTATTCAGATGACTGTGTAGATATTTCCATGTTTTTACAGATGGCAGTGTAGATATTTCAATGTTTATAGAGATGGCGCTGTAGATATCTCCATGTTTATACAGATCGCGGTGTAGATATTTCCATGTTTATACATATACCGGTGTAGATATTTCCAAGTTTTTACAGATATCGGTGTAGATATTTCCATGTTTACACAGATTGCGGTGTAGATATTTCCATCTTTCTACAGATGGCATTGTAGATACTTCCATGTTTATGCAGATGGCGGTGTAGATATTTCCATGTTTATATAGATGGTGGTGTAGATATTACCATGTTTATACTGATAGCGGTGTAGATATTTCCATGTTTATACAGATCGCGGTGTAGATATTTCCATGTTTATACCGATAGCGGTGTAGGTATTTCCATGTTTATACAGATAGCGGTGTAGATATTTCCATATTTATAGAGATAGCGGTGTAGGTATTTCCATGTTTACAGACATAGCGCTGTAGATATTTCCATGTTTATATAGATGGCGTTGTAGATATTTCCATGTTTATACCGATAGATGTGTTGGTATTTCCACGTTTATACAGATAGCGATGTAGATATTTCCATCTTTATACAGCTCGCGGTGCAGATATTTATATCTTTATACACATGGCATTGTAGATATTTCCTTATTCACACAGATGGCGGTGTAGATGTTTCCATGTTTATACAGATGGCGGAGTAGTTAGTTCCATGTTTATGGAGATGGCAGTGTAGATATTTTCATGTTTATAGAGATGGCGGTGTAGATATTTCCATGTTTATAGAGATAGCAGTGTAGATATTTACATGTTTATACAGATGGCTGTGTAGGTATTTCCATGTGTATACAGATGGCATTGTAGATATTTCCATGTTTATACAGATGACTGTAGAGGTATTTCCAGGTTTTACAGATGGCTGTGCAGATATTTCCATGTTTATAGAGATATCGGTGTAGATATTTCCATGTTTGTACAGATGGCGTTGCTGAAATTTCCATCTATACACAGATGGCCGTGTAGATATTTCCATGTTTATACAGATGGCAGCGTAGATATTTCCATGGACATGCAGATGGCGGTGTAGATATTTCCATGTTTATACAGATAGCGGTGTAGATATTTCCATGTATTCACAGATGGTGGTGTAGATATTTCCGTGTTTATACACATGGCGGAGTATATACTTCCATCTTTATGGAGATGGCAGTGTAGATATTTTCATGTTTATAGAGATGGCGGTGTAGGTATTTCCATATTTATAGAGATAGCGCTGTAGATATTTCCATCTTTCTACAGATGGCAGTGTAGATATTTCCATGTTTATACAGATGGCGGTGTAGATATTTCCATACTTATAGAGATGTCTGTGTAGATATTTCCATGTGTATACAGATGGTATTGTAGGTATTTCCATGTTGATACAGATGGTGGTGTAGATATTTCCATGTTTATTCAGATGACTGTGTAGATATTTCCATATTTTTACAGATGGCAGTGTAGATATTTCAATGTTTATAGAGATGGCGCTGTACATATCTCCATGTTTATGCAGATCGCGGTGTAGATATTTCCATGTTTGTACAGATGGCGTTGTTGAAATTTCCATCTATACACAGATGGCCGTGTAGATATTTCCATGTTTATACAGATGGCAGCGTAGATATTTCCATGGACATGCAGATGGCGGTGTAGCTATTTCCATGTTTATACAGATAGCGGTGTTGATATTTCCATGTATTCACAGATGGTGGTGTAGATACTTCCGTGTTTATACACATTGCGGAGTAGATACTTCCATCTTTATGGAGATGGCAGTGTAGATATTTTCATGTTTATAGAGATGGCGGTGTAGATATTTCCATATTTATAGAGATAGCGGTGTAGATATTTCCATACTTATAGAGATGTCTGTGAAGATATTTCCATGTGTATACAGATGGTATTGTAGGTATTTCCATGTTTATACAGATGCTGGTGTAGATATTTCCATGTTTATTCAGATAACTGTGTAGATATTTCCATGTTTTTACAGATGGCAGTGTAGATATTTCAATGTTTATAGAGATGGCGCTGTAGATATCTCCATGTTTATACAGATCGCGTTGTAGATATTTCCATGTTTATACAGATAGCGGTGTAGATATTTCCATGTTTTTACAGATATCGGTGTAGATATTTCCATGTTTACACAGATTGCAGTGTAGATATTTCCATCTTTCTACAGATGGCATCGTAGATATTTCCATGTTTATGCAGATGGCGGTGTAGTTATTTCCATGTTTTTATAGATGGTGGTGTAGATATTACCATGTTTATACAGATAGTGGTGTAGATATTTCCATGTTTATACAGATCGTGGTGAAGATATTTCCATGTTTATACAGATCGCGGTGTAGATATTTCCTTGTTTATACAGATAGCGGTGTAGGTATTTCCATGTTTATACAGATAGCGGTGTAGATATTTCCATGTTTATAGAGATAGCAGTGTAGGTATTTCCATGTTTACAGACATAGCGGTGTAGATATTTCCATGTTTATATAGATGGCGTTGTAGATATTTCCATGTTTATACCGATAGATGTGTTGGTATTTCCACGTTTATACAGATAGCGATGTAGATATTTCCATGTTTATACAGATAGCGGTGTAGATATTTCCATGTTTTTACAGATATCGGTGTAGATATTTCCATGTTTACACAGATTGCGATGTAGATATTTCCATCTTTCTACAGATGGCATTGTAGATATTTCCATGTTTATGCAGATGGCGGTGTAGATATTTCCATGTTTATATTGATGGTGGTGTAGATATTACCATGTTTATACAGATAGCGGTGTAGATATTTCCATGTTTATACAGATCGTTGTGAAGATATTTCCATGTTTATACAGATCACGGTGTAGATATTTCCATGTTTATACAGATCGTGGTGTAGATATTTCCATGTTTATACAGATAGCGTTGTAGATATTTCCATGTTTATACAGCTCGCGGTGCAGATATTTATATCTTTATACAGATGGCATTGTAGATATTTCCTTATTCACACAGATGGCGGTGTAGATGTTTCCATGTTTATACAGATGGCGGAGTAGTTAGTTCCATGTTTATGGAGATGGCAGTGTAGATATTTTCATGTTTATAGAGATGGCGGTGTAGATATTTCCATGTTTATAGACATAGCAGTGTAGATATTTACATGTTTATACAGATGGCTGTGTAGGTATTTCCATGTGTATACAGATGGCATTTTAGATATTTCCATGTTTATACAGATGACTGTAGAGGTATTTCCATGTTTTACAGATGGCTGTGCAGATATTTCCATGTTTATAGAGATAGCGGTGTAGATATTTCCATGTTTGTACAGATGGCGTTGTTGAAATTTCCATCTATACACAGATGGCCGTGTAGATATTTCCATGTTTATACAGATGGCAGCGTAGATATTTCCATGGACATGCAGATGGCGGTGTAGATATTTCCATGTTTATACAGATAGCGGTGTAGATATTTCCATGTTTTCACAGATGGTGGTGTAGATATTTCCGTGTTTATACACATGGCAGTGTAGATACTTCCATCTTTATAGAGATGTCCGTGTAGATATTTTCATGTTTATAGAGATGGCGGTGTAGATATTTCCATATTTATAGAGATAGCGGTGTAGATATATACATCTTTCTACAGATGGCAGTGTAGATATTTCCATGTTTATACAGATGGCGGTGTAGAAATTTCCATACTTACAGAGATGTCTGTGTAGATATTTCCATGTGTATACAGATGTTATTGTAGGTATTTCCATGTTTATACAGATGGTGGTGTAGATATTTCCATGTTTATTCAGATGACTGTGTAGATATTTCCATGGTTTTACAGATGGCAGTGTAGATATTTCAATGTTTATAGAGATGGCGCTGTAGATATTTCCATGTTTATACAGATCGCGGTGTAGATATTTCCATGTTTATAGAGATAGCGGTGTAGGTATTTCCATGTTTATAGATATAGCGGTGTAGATATTTCCATGTTTATATAGATGGCGTTGTAGATATTTCCATGTTTATACCGATAGATGTGTTGGTATTTCCACGTTTATACAGATAGCGATGTAGATATTTCCATGTTTATACAGCTCGCAGTGGAGATATTTATATCTTTATACAGATGGCATTGTAGATATTTCCTTATTCACACAGATGTCGGTGTAGATGTTTCCATGTTTATACAGATGGCGGAGTAGTTAGTTCCATGTTTATGGAGATGGCAGTGTAGATATTTTCATGTTTATAGAGATGGCGGTGTAGATATTTCGATATTTATAGAGATAGCGGTGTAGATATTTCCATCTTTCTACAGATGGCAGTGTAGATATTTCCATTTTTATACAGATGGCGGTGTAGATATTTCCTTACTTATAGAGATGTCTACGTAGATATTTCCATGTGTATACAGATGGTATTGTAGGTATTTCCATGTTTATACAGATGGTGGTGTAGATATTTCCATGTTTGTTCAGATGACTGTGTAGATATTTCCATGTTTTTACAGATGGCAGTGTAGATATTTCAATGTTTATAGAGATGGCGCTGTAGATATTTCCATGTTTATACAGATCGCGGTGTAGATATTTCCATGTTTATACAGATAGCGGTGTAGATATTTCCATGTTTTTACAGATATCGGTGTAGATATTTCCATGTTTACACAGATTGCGGTGTAGATATTTCCATCTTTCTACAGATGGCATTGTAGATATTTCCATGTTTATGAAGATGGCGGTGTAGATATTTCCATGTTTATATAGATGGTGGTGTAGATATTACCATGTTTATACAGATAGCGGTGTAGATATTTCCATGTTTATACAGATCGTGGTGAAGATATTTCCATGTTTATACAGATCGCGGCGCAGATATTTATAACTTTACAGATGGCATTGTAGATATTTCCTTATTCACTCAGATGGCGGTGTAGATGTTTCCATGTTTATACAGATGGCGGAGTAGTTAGTTCCATGTTTATGGAGATGGCAGTGTAGATATTTTCATGTTTATAGAGATGGCGGTGTAGATATTTCCATGTTTATAGAGATAGCAGTGTAGATATTTACATGTTTAAACGGATGGCTGTGTAGTTATTTCCATGTGTATACAGATGGCATTGTAGATATTTCCATGTTTATACAGATGACTGTAGAGGTATTTCCATGTTTTACAGATGGCTGTGCAGATATTTCCATGTTTATAGAGATAGCGGTGTAGATATTTCCATGTTTGTACAGATGGTGTTGTTGAAATTTCCATCTATACACAGATGGCCGTGTAGATATTTCCATGTTTATACAGATGGCAGCGTAGATATTTCCATGGACATGCCGATGGCGGTGTAGATATTTCCATGTTTATACAGATAGCGGTGTAGATATTTCCATGTATTCACAGATGGTGGTGTAGATATTTCCGTGTTTATACACATGGCGGAGTAGATACTTCCATCTTTATGGAGATGGCAGTGTAGATATTTTCATGTTTATAGAGATGGCGGTGTAGGTATTTCCATATTTATAGAGATAGCGCTGTAGATATTTCCATCTTTCTACAGATGGCAGTGTAGATATTTCCATGTTTACACAGATGGCGGTGTAGATATTTCCATACTTATAGAGATGTCTGTGTAGATATTTCCATGTGTATACAGATGGTATTGTAGGTATTTCCATGTTGATACAGATGGTGGTGTAGATATTTCCATGTTTATTCAGATGACTGTGTAGATATTTCCATGTTTTTACAGATGGCAGTGTAGATATTTCAATGTTTATAGAGATGGCGCTGTAGATATCTCCATGTTTATACAGATCGCGGTGTAGATATTTCCATGTTTATACATATACCGGTGTAGATATTTCCAAGTTTTTACAGATATCGGTGTAGATATTTCCATGTTTACACAGATTGCGGTGTAGATATTTCCATCTTTCTACAGATGGCATTGTAGATACTTCCATGTTTATGCAGATGGCGGTGTAGATATTTCCATGTTTATATAGATGGTGGTGTAGATATTACCATGTTTATACTGATAGCGGTGTAGATATTTCCATGTTTATACAGATCGCGGTGTAGATATTTCCATGTTTATACCGATAGCGGTGTAGGTATTTCCATGTTTATACAGATAGCGGTGTAGATATTTCCATATTTATAGAGATAGCGGTGTAGGTATTTCCATGTTTACAGACATAGCGCTGTAGATATTTCCATGTTTATATAGATGGCGTTGTAGATATTTCCATGTTTATACCGATAGATGTGTTGGTATTTCCACGTTTATACAGATAGCGATGTAGATATTTCCATCTTTATACAGCTCGCGGTGCAGATATTTATATCTTTATACAGATGGCATTGTAGATATTTCCTTATTCACACAGATGGCGGTGTAGATGTTTCCATGTTTATACAGATGGCGGAGTAGTTAGTTCCATGTTTATGGAGATGGCAGTGTAGATATTTTCATGTTTATAGAGATGGCGGTGTAGATATTTCCATGTTTATAGAGATAGCAGTGTAGATATTTACATGTTTATACAGATGGCTGTGTAGGTATTTCCATGTGTATACAGATGGCATTGTAGATATTTCCATGTTTATACAGATGACTGTAGAGGTATTTCCAGGTTTTACAGATGGCTGTGCAGATATTTCCATGTTTATAGAGATATCGGTGTAGATATTTCCATGTTTGTACAGATGGCGTTGCTGAAATTTCCATCTATACACAGATGGCCGTGTAGATATTTCCATGTTTATACAGATGGCAGCGTAGATATTTCCATGGACATGCAGATGGCGGTGTAGATATTTCCATGTTTATACAGATAGCGGTGTAGATATTTCCATGTATTCACAGATGGTGGTGTAGATATTTCCGTGTTTATACACATGGCGGAGTATATACTTCCATCTTTATGGAGATGGCAGTGTAGATATTTTCATGTTTATAGAGATGGCGGTGTAGGTATTTCCATATTTATAGAGATAGCGCTGTAGATATTTCCATCTTTCTACAGATGGCAGTGTAGATATTTCCATGTTTATACAGATGGCGGTGTAGATATTTCCATACTTATAGAGATGTCTGTGTAGATATTTCCATGTGTATACAGATGGTATTGTAGGTATTTCCATGTTGATACAGATGGTGGTGTAGATATTTCCATGTTTATTCAGATGACTGTGTAGATATTTCCATATTTTTACAGATGGCAGTGTAGATATTTCAATGTTTATAGAGATGGCGCTGTACATATCTCCATGTTTATGCAGATCGCGGTGTAGATATTTCCATGTTTGTACAGATGGCGTTGTTGAAATTTCCATCTATACACAGATGGCCGTGTAGATATTTCCATGTTTATACAGATGGCAGCGTAGATATTTCCATGGACATGCAGATGGCGGTGTAGCTATTTCCATGTTTATACAGATAGCGGTGTTGATATTTCCATGTATTCACAGATGGTGGTGTAGATACTTCCGTGTTTATACACATTGCGGAGTAGATACTTCCATCTTTATGGAGATGGCAGTGTAGATATTTTCATGTTTATAGAGATGGCGGTGTAGATATTTCCATATTTATAGAGATAGCGGTGTAGATATTTCCATACTTATAGAGATGTCTGTGAAGATATTTCCATGTGTATACAGATGGTATTGTAGGTATTTCCATGTTTATACAGATGCTGGTGTAGATATTTCCATGTTTATTCAGATAACTGTGTAGATATTTCCATGTTTTTACAGATGGCAGTGTAGATATTTCAATGTTTATAGAGATGGCGCTGTAGATATCTCCATGTTTATACAGATCGCGTTGTAGATATTTCCATGTTTATACAGATAGCGGTGTAGATATTTCCATGTTTTTACAGATATCGGTGTAGATATTTCCATGTTTACACAGATTGCAGTGTAGATATTTCCATCTTTCTACAGATGGCATCGTAGATATTTCCATGTTTATGCAGATGGCGGTGTAGTTATTTCCATGTTTTTATAGATGGTGGTGTAGATATTACCATGTTTATACAGATAGTGGTGTAGATATTTCCATGTTTATACAGATCGTGGTGAAGATATTTCCATGTTTATACAGATCGCGGTGTAGATATTTCCTTGTTTATACAGATAGCGGTGTAGGTATTTCCATGTTTATACAGATAGCGGTGTAGATATTTCCATGTTTATAGAGATAGCAGTGTAGGTATTTCCATGTTTACAGACATAGCGGTGTAGATATTTCCATGTTTATATAGATGGCGTTGTAGATATTTCCATGTTTATACCGATAGATGTGTTGGTATTTCCACGTTTATACAGATAGCGATGTAGATATTTCCATGTTTATACAGATAGCGGTGTAGATATTTCCATGTTTTTACAGATATCGGTGTAGATATTTCCATGTTTACACAGATTGCGATGTAGATATTTCCATCTTTCTACAGATGGCATTGTAGATATTTCCATGTTTATGCAGATGGCGGTGTAGATATTTCCATGTTTATATTGATGGTGGTGTAGATATTACCATGTTTATACAGATAGCGGTGTAGATATTTCCATGTTTATACAGATCGTTGTGAAGATATTTCCATGTTTATACAGATCACGGTGTAGATATTTCCATGTTTATACAGATCGTGGTGTAGATATTTCCATGTTTATACAGATAGCGTTGTAGATATTTCCATGTTTATACAGCTCGCGGTGCAGATATTTATATCTTTATACAGATGGCATTGTAGATATTTCCTTATTCACACAGATGGCGGTGTAGATGTTTCCATGTTTATACAGATGGCGGAGTAGTTAGTTCCATGTTTATGGAGATGGCAGTGTAGATATTTTCATGTTTATAGAGATGGCGGTGTAGATATTTCCATGTTTATAGACATAGCAGTGTAGATATTTACATGTTTATACAGATGGCTGTGTAGGTATTTCCATGTGTATACAGATGGCATTTTAGATATTTCCATGTTTATACAGATGACTGTAGAGGTATTTCCATGTTTTACAGATGGCTGTGCAGATATTTCCATGTTTATAGAGATAGCGGTGTAGATATTTCCATGTTTGTACAGATGGCGTTGTTGAAATTTCCATCTATACACAGATGGCCGTGTAGATATTTCCATGTTTATACAGATGGCAGCGTAGATATTTCCATGGACATGCAGATGGCGGTGTAGATATTTCCATGTTTTCACAGATGGTGGTGTAGATATTTCCGTGTTTATACACATGGCGGAGTAGATACTTCCATATTTATAGAGATGGCCGTGTAGATATTTTCATGTTTATAGAGATGGCGGTGTAGATATTTCCATATTCATAGAGATAGCGGTGTAGATATTTCCATCTTTCTACAGATGGCAGTGTAGATATTTCCATGTTTATACAGATGGCGGTGTAGATATTTCCATACTTATAGAAATGCCTGTGTAGATATTTCCATGTGTTTACAATTGTTATTGTAGGTATTTCCATGTTTATACAGATTTTGGTGTAGATATTTCCATGTTTATTCAGATGACTGTGTAGATATTTCCATGGTTTTACAAATGGCAGTGTAGATATTTCAGTGTTTATAGAGATGGCGCTGTAGATATTTCCATGTTTATACAGATCGCGGTGTAGATATTTCCATGTTTATAGAGATAGCGGTGTAGGTATTTCCATGTTTATAGACATAGCGGTGTTGATATTTCCATGTTTATATAGATGGCGTTGTAGATATTTCCATGTTTATACCGATAGATGTGTTGGTATTTCCACGTTTATACAGATAGCGATGTAGATATTTCCATGTTTATACAGCTCGCAGTGCAGATATTTATATCTTTATACAGATTGCATTGTAGATATTTCCTTATTCACACAGATGGCGGTGTAGATGTTTCCATGTTTATACAGATGGCGGAGAAGTTAGTTCCATGTTTATGGAGATGGCAGTGTAGATATTTTCATGTTTATAGAGATGGCGGTGTAGATATTTCCATCTTTATAGAGATAGTAGTGTAGATATTTACATGTTTATACAGATGGCGGTGTAGGTATTTCCATGTGTATACAGATGGCATTGTAGATATTTCCATGTTTATACAGATGACTGTAGAGGTATTTCCATGTTTTACACATGGCTGTGCAGATATTTCCATGTTTATAGAGATAGCGGTGTAGATATTTCCATGTTTGTACAGATGGCGTTTTTGAAATTTCCATTGATACACAGATGGCCGTGTAGATATTTCCATGTTTATACAGATGGCAGCGTTGATATTTCCATGGACATGAAGATGGCGGTGTAGATATTTCCATGTTTATACAGATAGCAGTGTAGATATTTCCATGTTTTCACAGATGGTGGTGTAGATATTTCCGTGTTTATACACATGGCGGAGTAGATACTTCCATCTTTATAGAGATGGCAGTGTAGATATTTTCATGTTTATAGAGATGGCGGTGTAGATATTTCCATCTTTGTACAGATGGCAGTGTAGATATTTCCATGTTTATACAGATGGCGGTGTAGATATTTCCATACTTATAGAGATGTCTGTGTAGATATTTCCATGTGTATACAGATGTTATTGTAGGTATTTCCATGTTTATACAGATGGTGGTGTAGATGTTTCCATGTTTATTCAGATGACTGTGTAGGTATTTGCATGGTTTTACAGATGGCAGTGTAGATATTTCAATGTTTATAGAGATGGCGCTGTAGATATTTCCACGTTTATACAGATCGCGGTGTAGATATTTCCATGTTTATAGAGATAGCGGTGTAGGTATTTCAATGTTTATAGACATAGCGGTGTAGATAGTTCCATGTTTATATAGATGGCGTTGTAGATGTTTCCATGTTTATACCGATAGATGTGTTGGTATTTCCACGTTTATACAGATAGCGATGTAGATATTTCCATGTTTATACAGCTCGCAGTGCAGATATTTACATCTTTATAGAGATGGCATTGTAGATATTTCCTTATTCACACAGATGGCGGTGTAGATGTTTCCATGTTTATACGGATGGTGGAGTAGTTAGTTCCATGTTTATGGAGATGGCAGTGTAGATATTTTCATGTTTATAGAGATGACGTTGTAGATATTTCCATGTTTATAGAGATAGCAGTGTAGATACTTACATGTTTATTCAGATGGCGGTGTAGGTATTTCCATGTGTATACAGATGGCATTGTAGATATTTCCATGTTTATACAGATGACTGTAGAGGTATTTCCATGTTTTACAGACGGCTGTGCAGATATTTCCATGTTTATAGAGATAGCGGTGTAGATATTTCCATGTTTGTACAGATGGCGTTGTTGATATTTCCATCTATACACAGATGGCCGTGTAGATACTTCCATGTTTATACAGATGGCAGCGTAGATATTTCCATGGACATGCAGATGGCGGTGTAGATATTTCCGGGATTATACAGATAGCGGTGTAGATATTTCCATGTTTTCACAGATGGTGGTGTAGATATTTCCGTGTTTATACACATAGCGGAGTGGATACTTCCATCTTTATGGAGATGGCAGTGTAGATATTTTCATGTTTATAGAGATGGCGGTGTAGATATTTCCATATTTATAGAGATAGCGGTGTAGATATTTCCATCTTTCTACAGATGGCAGTGTAGATATTTCCATGTTTATACAGATGGCGGTGTAGATATTTCCATACTTATAGAGATGTCTGTGTAGATATTTCCATGTGTATACAGATGGTATTGTAGGTATTTCCATGTTTATACAGATGGTGGTGTAGATATTTCCATGTTTATTCAGATGACTGTGTAGATATTTCCATGTTTTTACAGATGGCAGTATAGATATTTCAATGTTTATAGAGATGGCGCTGTAGATATTTCCATGTTTATACAGATCGCGGTGTAGATATTTCCATGTTTATACAGATTGCAGTGTAGATATTTCCATGTTTTTACAGATATCGGTGTAGATATTTCCATGTTTACTCAGATTGCGGTGTAGATATTTCGATCTTTCTACAGATGGCATTGTAGATATTTCCATGTTTATGCAGATGGCGGTGTAGATATTTCCATGTTTATATAGATGGTGGTGTAGATATTACCATGTTTATACAGATAGCGGTGTAGATATTTCCATGTTTATACAGATCGTGGTGAAGATATTTCCATGTTTATACTGATCGCGGTGTAGATATTTCCATGTTTATACAGATCGCGGTGTAGATATTTCCATGTTTATACAGATAGCGGTGTAGATATTTCCATGTTTATACAGATAGCGCTGTAGATATTTCCATGTTTATAGAGATAGCGGTGTAGGTATTTCCATGTTTATAGACATAGCGGTTTAGATATTTCCATGTTTATATAGATGGCATTGTAGATATTTCCATGTTTATACCGATAGATGTGTTGTTATTTCCACGTTTATACAGATAGCGATGTAGATATTTCCATGTTTATAGAGCTCGCGGTGCAGATATTTATATCTTTATACAGATGGCATTGTAGATATTTCCTTATTCACACAGATGGCGGTGTAGATGTTTCCATGTTTATACAGATGGCGGAGTAGTTAGTTCCATGTTTTTGGAGATGGCAGTGTAGATATTTTCAAGTTTATAGAGATGGCGGTGTAGATATTTCCATGTTTATAGAGATAGCTGTGTAGATATTTACATGTTTATACAGATGGCTGTGTAGGTATTTCCATGTGTATACAGATGGCATTGTAGATATTTCCATGTTTATACAGATGACTGTAGAGGTATTTCCATGTTTTACAGATGGCTGTGCAGATATTTCCATGTTTATAGAGATAGCGGTGTAGATATTTCCATGTTTGTACAGATGGCGTTGTTGAAATTTCCATCTATACACAGATGGCCGTGTAGATATTTCCATGTTTATACAGATGGCAGCGTAGATATTTCCATGCACATGCAGATGGCGGTGTAGATATTTCCATGTTTATACAGATAGCGGTGTAGATATTTCCATCTTTCTACAGATGGCAGTGTAGATATTTCCATGTTTATACAGATGGCGGTGTAGATATTTCCATACTTATAGAGATGTCTGTGTAGATATTTCCATGTGTATACAGATGGTATTGTAGGTATTTCCATGTTTATACAGATGGTGGTGTAGATATTTCCATGTTTATTCAGATGACTGTGTAGATATTTCCATGTTTTTACAGATGGCAGTATAGATATTTCAATGTTTATAGAGATGGCGCTGTAGATATTTCCATGTTTATACAGATCGCGGTGTAGATATTTCCATGTTTATACAGATTGCAGTGTAGATATTTCCATGTTTTTACAGATATCGGTGTAGATATTTCCATGTTTACTCAGATTGCGGTGTAGATATTTCGATCTTTCTACAGATGGCATTGTAGATATTTCCATGTTTATGCAGATGGCGGTGTAGATATTTCCATGTTTATATAGATGGTGGTGTAGATATTACCATGTTTATACAGATAGCGGTGTAGATATTTCCATGTTTATACAGATCGTGGTGAAGATATTTCCATGTTTATACTGATCGCGGTGTAGATATTTCCATGTTTATACAGATCGCGGTGTAGATATTTCCATGTTTATACAGATAGCGGTGTAGATATTTCCATGTTTATACAGATAGCGCTGTAGATATTTCCATGTTTATAGAGATAGCGGTGTAGGTATTTCCATGTTTATAGACATAGCGGTTTAGATATTTCCATGTTTATATAGATGGCATTGTAGATATTTCCATGTTTATACCGATAGATGTGTTGTTATTTCCACGTTTATACAGATAGCGATGTAGATATTTCCATGTTTATAGAGCTCGCGGTGCAGATATTTATATCTTTATACAGATGGCATTGTAGATATTTCCTTATTCACACAGATGGCGGTGTAGATGTTTCCATGTTTATACAGATGGCGGAGTAGTTAGTTCCATGTTTTTGGAGATGGCAGTGTAGATATTTTCAAGTTTATAGAGATGGCGGTGTAGATATTTCCATGTTTATAGAGATAGCTGTGTAGATATTTACATGTTTATACAGATGGCTGTGTAGGTATTTCCATGTGTATACAGATGGCATTGTAGATATTTCCATGTTTATACAGATGACTGTAGAGGTATTTCCATGTTTTACAGATGGCTGTGCAGATATTTCCATGTTTATAGAGATAGCGGTGTAGATATTTCCATGTTTGTACAGATGGCGTTGTTGAAATTTCCATCTATACACAGATGGCCGTGTAGATATTTCCATGTTTATACAGATGGCAGCGTAGATATTTCCATGCACATGCAGATGGCGGTGTAGATATTTCCATGTTTATACAGATAGCGGTGTAGATATTTCCATGTTTTCACAGATGGTGGTGTAGATATTTCCGTGTTTATACACATGGCGGAGTAGATACTTCCATCTTTATAGAGATGGCCGTGTAGATATTTTCATGTTTATAGAGATGGCGGTGTAGATATTTCCATATTTATAGAGATAGCGGTGTAGATATTTACATCTTTCTACAGATGGCAGTGTAGATATTTCCATGTTTATACAGATGGCGGTGTAGAAATTTCCATACTTATAGAGATGTCTGTGTAGATATTTCCATGTGTATACAGATGTTATTGTAGGTATTTCCATGTTTATACAGATGGTGGTGTAGATATTTCCATGTTTATTCAGATGACTGTGTAGATATTTCCATGTTTTTACAGATGGCAGTGTAGATATTTCAATGTTTATAGAGATGGCGCTGTAGATATTTCCATGTTTATACAGATCGCGGTGTAGATATTTCCATGTTTATAGAGATAGCGGTGTAGGTATTTCCATGTTTATAGATATAGCGGTGTAGATATTTCCGTGTTTATATAGATGGCGTTGTAGATATTTCCATGTTTATACCGATAGATGTGTTGGTATTTCCACGTTTATACAGATAGCGATGTAGATATTTCCATGTTTATACAGCTCGCAGTGCAGATATTTATATCTTTATACAGATGGCATTGTAGATATTTCCTTATTCACACAGATGGCGGTGTAGATGTTTCCATGTTTATACAGTTGGCGGAGAAGTTAGTTCCATGTTTATGGAGATGGCAGTGTAGATATTTTCATGTTTATAGAGATGGCGGTGTAGATATTTCCATGTTTATAGAGATAGCAGTGTAGATATTTACATGTTTATACAGATGGCGGTGTAGGTATTTCCATGTGTATACAGATGGCATTGTAGATATTTCCATGTTGATACAGATGACTGTAGAGGTATTTCCATGTTTTACAGATGGCTGTGCAGATATTTCCATGTTTATAGAGATAGCGGTGTAGATATTTCCATGTTTGTATAGATGGCGTTGTTGATATTTCCATCTATACACAGATGGCCGTGTAGATATTTCCATGTTTATACAGATGGCAGCGTAGATATTTCCATGGACATGCAGATGGCGGTGTAGATATTTCCATGTTTATACAGATAGCGGTGTAAATATTTCCAGGTTTTCACAGATGGTGGTGTAGATATTTCCGTGTTTATACACATGGCGGAGTGGATACTTCCATCTTTATGGAGATGGCAGTGTAGATATTTTCATGTTTATAGAGATGGCGGTGTAGATATTTCCATATTTATAGAGATAGTGGTGTAGATATTTCCATCTTTATACAGATGGCAGTGTAGATATTTCCATGTTTATACAGATGGCGGTGTAGATATTTCCATACTTATAGAGATGTCTGTGTAGATATTTCCATGTGTATACAGATGGTATTGTAGTTATTTCCATGTTTATACAGATGGTGGTGTAGATATTTCCATGTTTATTCAGATGACTGTGTAGATATTTCCATGTTTTTACAGATGGCAGTGTAGATATTTCAATGTTTATAGAGATGGCGCTGTAGATATTTCCATGTTTATACAGATCGCGGTGTAGATATTTCCATGTTTATACAGATAGCGGTGTAGATATTTCCATGTTTTTACAGATATCGGTGTAGATATTTCCATGTTTACACAGATTGCGTTGTAGATATTTCCATCTTTCTACAGATGGCATTGTAGATATTTCCATGTTTATGCACATGGCGGTGTAGATATTTCCATGTTTATATAGATGGTGGTGTAGATATTACCATGTTTATACAGATAGCGGTGTAGATATTTCCATGTTTATATAGATCGTGGTGAAGGTATTTCCATGTTTATACAGATCGCGGTGTAGATATTTCCATGTTTATACAGATCGCGGTGTAGATATTTCCATGTTTATACAGATCGCGGTGTAGATATTTCCATGTTTATACAGATAGCGGTGTAGATATTTCCATGTTTATAGAGATAGCGGTGTAGGTATTTCCATGTTTATAGACATAGCGGTGTAGATATTTCCATGTTTATATAGATGGCGTTGTAGTTATTTCCATGTTTATACCGATAGATATGTTGGTATTTCCACGTTTATACAGATAGCGATGTAGATATTTCCATGTTTATACAGCTCGCGGTGTAGATATTTATATCTTTATACAGATGGCATTGTAGATATTTCCTTATTCACACAGATGGCGGTGTAGATGTTTCCATGTTTATACAGATGGCGGAGTAGTTAGTTCCATGTTTATGGAGATGGCAGTGTAGATATTTTCATGTTTATAGAGATGGCGGTGTAGTTATTTCCATGTTTAAAGAGATAGCAGTGTAGATATTTACATGTTTATACAGATGGCTGTGTAGGTATTTCCATGTGTATACAGATGGCATTGTAGATATTTCTATGTTTATACAGATGACTGTAGAGGTATTTCCATGTTTTACAGATGGCTGTGCAGATATTTCCATGTTTATAGAGATAGCGGTGTAGATATTTCCAGGTTTGTACAGATGGCGTTGTTGAAATTTCCATCTATACACAGATGTCCGTGTAGATATTTCCATGTTTATACAGATGGCAGCGTAGATATTTCCACGGACATGAAGATGGCGGTGTAGATATTTCCATGTTTATACAGATAGCGGTGTAAATATTTCCAGGTTTTCACAGATGGTGGTGTAGATATTTCCGTGTTTATACACATGGCGGAGTGGATACTTCCATCTTTATGGAGATGGCAGTGTAGATATTTTCATGTTTATAGAGATGGTGTTGTAGATATTTCCATATTTATAGAGATAGCGGTGTAGATATTTCCATCTTTCTACAGATGGCAGTGTAGATATTTCCATGTTTATACAGATGGCGGTGTAGATATTTCCATACTTATAGAGATGTCTGTGTAGATATTTCCATGTGTATACAGATGGTATTGTAGGTATTTCCATGTTTATACAGATGGTGGTGTAGATATTTCCATGTTTATTCAGATGACTGTGTAGATATTTCCATGTTTTTACAGATGGCAGTGTAGATATTTCAATGTTTATAGAGATGGCGCTGTAGATATTTCCATGTTTATACAGATCGCGGTGTAGTTATTTCCATGTTTATACAGATAGCGGTGTAGATATTTCCATGTTTTTACAGATATCGGTGTAGATATTTCCATGTTTACACAGATTGCGGTGTAGATATTTCCATCTTTCTACAGATGGCATTGTAGATATTTCCATGTTTATGCAGATGGCGGTGTAGATATTTCCATGTTTATATAGATGGTGGTGTAGATATTACCATGTTTATACAGATAGCGGTGTAGATATTTCCATGTTTATACAGATCGTGGTGAAGATATTTCCATGTTTATACAGATCGCGGTGTAGATATTTCCATGTTTATACAGATCGCGGTGTAGATATTTCCATGTTTATACAGATAGCGGTGTAGATATTTCCATGTTTATACAGATAGCGGTGTACATATTTCCATGTTTATAGAGATAGCGGTGTAGGTATTTCCATCTTTATAGACATAGCGGTGTAGGTATTTCCATGTTTATATAGATGGCGTTGTAGATATTTCCATGTTTATACCGATAGATGTGTTGGTATTTCCACGTTTATACAGATAGCGATGTAGATATTTCCATGTTTATACAGCTCGCAGTGCAGATATTTATATCTTTACAGATGGCATTGTAGATATTTCCTTATTCACTCAGATGGCGGTGTAGATGTTTCCATGTTTATACAGATGGCGGAGTAGTTAGTTCCATGTTTATGGAGAGGGCAGTGTAGATATTTTCATGTTTATAGAGATGGCGGTGTAGATATTTCCATGTTTATAGAGATAGCAGTGTAGATATTTACATGTTCATACAGATGGCGGTGTAGGTATTTCCATGTATATACAGATGGCATTGTAGATATTTCCATGTTTATACAGATGTCTGTAGAGGTATTTCCATGTTTTACAGATGTCTGTGCAAATATTTCCATGTTTATAGAGATAGCGGTGTAGATATTTCCATGTTTGTACAGATGGCGTTGTTTAAATTTCCATCTATACACAGATGGCCGTGTAGATATTTCCATGTTTATACAGATGGCAGCGTAGATATTTCCATGGACATGCAGATGGCGGTGTAGATATTTCCATGTTTATAGAGATAGCGGTGTAGATATTTCCATGTTTTCACAGATGGTGGTGTAGATATTTCCGTGTTTATACACATGGCAGAGTAGATACTTCCATCTTTATAGAGATGTCCGTGTAGATATTTTCATGTTTATAGAGATGGCGGTGTAGATATTTCCATATTTATAGAGATAGCGGTGTAGATATTTACATCTTTCTACAGATGGCAGTGTAGATATTTCCATGTTTATACAGATGGCGGTGTAGAAATTTCCATACTTACAGTGATGTATGTGTAGATATTTCCATGTGTATACAGATGTTATTGTAGGTATTTCCATGTTTATACAGATGGTGGTGTAGATATTTCCATGTTTATTCAGATGACTGTGTAGATATTTCCATGGTTTTACAGATGGCAGTGTAGATATTTCAATGTTTATAGAGATGGCGCTGTAGATATTTCCATGTTTATACAGATCGCGGTGTAGATATTTCCATGTTTATAGAGATAGCGGTGTAGGTATTTCCATGTTTATAGATATAGCGGTGTAGATATTTCCATGTTTATATAGATGGCGTTGTAGATATTTCCATGTTTATACCGATAGATGTGTTGGTATTTCCACGTTTATACAGATAGCGATGTAGATATTTCCATGTTTATACAGCTCGCAGTGCAGATATTTATATCTTTATACAGATGGCATTGTAGATATTTCCTTATTCACACAGATGGCGGTGTAGATGTTTCCATGTTTATACAGAAGGCGGAGTAGTTAGTTCCATGTTTATGGAGATGGCAGTGTAGATATTTTCATGTTTATAGAGATGGCGGTGTAGATATTTCCATGTTTATAGAGATAGCAGTGTAGATATTTACATGTTCATACAGATGGCGGTGTAGGTATTTCCATGTATATACAGATGGCATTGAAGATATTTCCATGTTTATACAGATGTCTGTAGAGGTATTTCCATGTTTTACAGATGTCTGTGCAAATATTTCCATGTTTATAGAGATAGCGGTGTAGATATTTCCATGTTTGTACAGATGGCATTGTTTAAATTTCCATCTATACACAGATGGCCGTGTAGATATTTCCATGTTTATACAGATGGCAGCGTAGATATTTCCATGGACATGCAGATGGCGGTGTAGATATTTCCATGTTTATACAGATAGCGGTGTAGGTATTTCCATGTTTTCACAGATGGTGGTGTAGATATTTCCGTGTGTATACACATGGCAGTGTAGATACTTCCATCTTTATAGAGATGTCCGTGTAGATATTTTCATGTTTATAGAGATGGCGGTGTAGATATTTCCATATTTATAGAGATAGCGGTGTAGATATTTACATCTTTCTACAGATGTCTGTGTAGATATTTCCATGTGTATACAGATGTTATTGTAGGTATTTCCATGTTTATACAGATGGTGGTGTAGATATTTCCATGTTTATTCAGATGACTGTGTAGATATTTCCATGGTTTTACAGATGGCAATGTAGATATTTCAATGTTTATAGAGATGGCGCTGTAGATATTTCCATGTTTATACAGATCGCGGTGTAGATATTTCCATGTTTATAGAGATAGCGGTGTAGGTATTTCCATGTTTATAGATATAGCGGTGTAGATATTTCCATGTTTATATAGATGGCGTTGTAGATATTTCCATGTTTATACCGATAGATGTGTTGGTATTTCCACGTTTATACAGATAGCGATGTAGATATTTCCATGTTTATACAGCTCGCAGTGGAGATATTTATATCTTTATAGAGATGGCATTGTAGATATTTCCTTATTCACACAGATGTCGGTGTAGATGTTTCCATGTTTATACAGATGGCGGAGTAGTTAGTTCCATGTTTATGGAGATGGCAGTGTAGATATTTTCATGTTTATAGAGATGGTGGTGTAGATATTTCGATATTTATAGAGATAGCGGTGTAGATATTTCCATCTTTCTACAGATGGCAGTGTAGATATTTTCATTTTTATACAGATGGCGGTGTAGATATTTCCTTACTTATAGAGATGTCTGCGTAGATATTTCCATGTGTATACAGATGGTATTGTAGGTATTTCCATGTTTATACAGATGGTGGTGTAGATATTTCCATGTTTGTTCAGATGACTGTGTAGATATTTCCATGTTTTTACAGATGGCAGTGTAGATATTTCAATGTTTATAGAGATGGCGCTGTAGATATTTCCATGTTTATACAGATCGCGGTGTAGATATTTCCATGTTTATACAGATAGCGGTGTAGATATTTCCATGTTTTTACAGATATCGGTGTAGATATTTCCATGTTTACACAGATTGCGGTGTAGATATTTCCATCTTTCTACAGATGGCATTGTAGATATTTCCATGTTTATGAAGATGGCGGTGTAGATATTTCCATGTTTATATAGATGGTGGTGTAGATATTACCATGTTTATACAGATAGCGGTGTAGATATTTCCATGTTTATACAGATCGTGGTGAAGATATTTCCATGTTTATACAGATCGCGGTGTGGATATTTCCATGTTTATACAGATCGCGGTGTAGATATTTCCATGTTTATACAGATAGCGGTGTAGGTATTTCCATGTTTATACAGATAGCGGTGTAGATATTTCCATGTTTATAGAGATAGCGGTGTAGGTATTTCCATGTTTACAGACATAGCGGTGTAGATATTTCCATGTTTATATAGATGGCGTTGTAGTTATTTCCATGTTTATACCGATAGATATGTTGGTATTTCCACGTTTATACAGATAGCGATGTAGATATTTCCATGTTTATACAGCTCGCGGTGTAGATATTTATATCTTTATACAGATGGCATTGTAGATATTTCCTTATTCACACAGATGGCGGTGTAGATGTTTCCATGTTTATACAGATGGCGGAGTAGTTAGTTCCATGTTTATGGAGATGGCAGTGTAGATATTTTCATGTTTATAGAGATGGCGGTGTAGATATTTCCATGTTTAAAGACATAGCAGTGTAGATATTTACAAGTTTATACAGATGGCTGTGTAGGTATTTCCATGTGTATACAGATGGCATTGTAGATATTTCTATGTTTATACAGATGACTGTAGAGTTATTTCCATGTTTTACAGATGGCTGTGCAGATATTTCCATGTTTATAGAGATAGCGGTGTAGATATTTCCATGTTTGTACAGATGGCGTTGTTGATATTTCCATCTATACACAGATGGCCGTGTAGATATTTCCATGTTTATACAGATGGCAGTGTAGATATTTCCATGGACATGCAGATGGCGGTGTAGATATTTCCATGTTTATACAGATAGCGGTGTAGATATATCCAGGTTTTCACAGATGGTGGTGTAGATATTTCCGTGTTTATACACATGGCGGAGTGGATACTTCCATCTTTATGGAGATGGCAGTGTAGATATTTTCATGTTTATAGAGATGGCGGTGTAGATATTTCCATATTTATAGAGATAGCGGTGTAGATATTCCATCTCTCTACAGAAGGCAGTGTAGATATTTCCATCTCCCTACAGATGGCAGTGTAGATATTTCCACGTTTATACAGATGGCGGTGTAGATATTTCCATGTTTATATAGATGGTGGTGTAGATATTATCATGTTTATACAGATAGCGGTGTAGATGTTTCCATGTTTATACAGATCACGGTGTAGATATTTCCATGTTTATAGAGATAGCGGTGCAGATACTTCCATGTTTATACAGATAGCGGTTTAGATATTTCCATGTTTATACAGACCGCGGTGTAGATATTTCCATGTTTATACAGATAGCGGTGTAAATATTTCCATGTTTATACAGATAGCGGTTTAGATATTTCCATGTTTATACAGACCGCGGTGTAGATATTTCCATGTTTATACAGATAGCGGTGCAGATATTTCCATGTTTGTATAGATGGTGGTGTTGATATTTCCATCTATACACAGATGACCGTGTAGATATTTCCATGTTTACACAGATAGCGGTGTAGTTTTTCCATGTTTATACAGATAGCGGTGAAGATATTTCCATGTATATTCACATGGCTGTGTAGATATTTCCATGTTCATACAGATGGCATTGTAGATATTTCCATGTTTATACCGATAACTTTGTAAGTATTTCCATGTTTATACAGATGGCGGTGTAGATATTTAGATGTTTATAGAGATAGCAGTGGAGATATTTCCATGTTTACACAGATTGCGGTGTAGATATTTCCACGTTTATACTGATCACGGTGTAGATATTTCCATGTTTATAGAGATGGCGGTGTAGATATTTCCATGTTCATAGAGATAGCGGTGTTGATTTTTCCATGTTTATAGAGATAGCGGTGTGGATATTTCCATGTTTGTACAGATAGGGGTGTAGATATTTCCATGTTTATAGAGATGGCGGTGTAGGTATTTCCATGTTTACACAGATCACGGTGTAGATATTTCCATGTTTATACAGATCACGGTGTAGATATTTCCACGTTTATACAGATCATGGAGTAGATATTTCCATGTTTATACAGATCGCGGTGTTGATATTTCCATGTTTATAGGGATAGCGGTGCAAATATTTCCCCATTTATACAGATAGCGGTGTAGTTATTAGCATGTTTATACAGATAGCGGTGTAGATATTTCCATGTTTATACAGATACCGGTGTAGATATTTCCATGTTTATACAGACCGCAGTGTAGATATTTCGATGTTTATAGAGATTGCAGTGTAGATATTTCCAAGTCTGTAAAGATGGCGGTGTTGATGTTTCCATCTATATACAGATTGCCGTGTTGGTATTTATTTCCATGTGTATACAGATGGCATTGTAGATATTTCCATGTTTTTACAGATTTTGGTGTAGATATTTCCATGTTTACACAGATGACTGTGTAGGTATTTCCATTTTTATACAGATGGCGGTGTAGATATTTCCATGTTTATACAGATGGCGGTGTAAATATTTCCATGTTTATATAGATGGTGGTGTAGGTATTATCATGTTTATACAGATAGTGGTGTAGATGTTTCCATGTTTATACAGATCGTGGTGAAGTTATTTCCATGTTTATGCGGATCGCAGTGTAGATATTTCCATGTTTATACAGATCGCGGTGTAGATATTTCCATGTTTATACAGATAGCGGTGTAGATATTTCCATGTTTATACAGATAGCGGTGTAGTTATATCCATGTTTATAGAGATAGCGGTGTAGGTATTACCATGTTTATAGACATAGCGGTGTACATATTTCCATGTTTATATAGATGGCGTTGTAGATATTTCCATGTTTACACCGTTAGCGGTGTTGGTATTTCCACGTTTATACAGATAGCGATGTTGATATTTCCATGTTTTTACAGCTCGCAGTGCAGATATTTATATTTTTATACAGTTGGCATTGTAGATATTTCCTTATTCACACTGACGGCGGTGTAGATGTTTCCATGTTTATACAGATGGCAGAGTAGTTATTTCCATGTTTATGGAGATGGCAGTGTAGATATTTTCATGTTTATAGAGATGTCGGTGTTGATGTTTCCATGTTTATGGAGATGGCAGTCTAGATATTTACATGTTTATACAGATGGCTGTGTAGATATTTCCATGTGTATACAGATGGCATTGTAGATATTTCCATGTTTATACAGATGACTGTATTGGTATTTCCATGTTTTTACAGATGGCAGTGCAGATATTTCTATGTTTTTAGAGATAGCGGTGTAGATATTTCCATGTTTATACAGATGGCGGTGTTGATATTTCCATCTATACACAGATGGCCGTGTAGATATTTCCATGTTTATACAGATGGCACCGTAGGTATTTCCATGGACATGCAGATGGCGGTGTAGATATTTCCATGTTTATACAGATAGCGGTGTAGATATTTCCATGTTTTCACAGACGGTGGTGTAGATATTTCCGTGTTTAGACACATGGTGGAGTAGATACTTCCATCTTTATGGAGATGGCAGTGTAGATACTTTCATGTTTATAGAGATGGCGGTGTAGATATTTCCATATTTATAGAGATAGCGGTGTAGATATTTCCATTTTTCTACAGATGGCAGTGTAGATATTTCCATGTTTATACAGATGTCTGTGTAGATATTTCCATGTGAATACAGATGGTATTGTAGGTATTTCCATCTTTATACAGATGGTGGTGTAGATATTTCCATGTTTATTCAGATGACTGTGTTGATATTTCCATGTTTTACAGATGGCAGTGTAGATTTTTCAATGTTTATAGAGATGGCGCTGTAGATATTTCCATGTTTATACAGATAACGGTGGAGATATTTCCATGTTTATACAGACAGCAGTGGAGATATTTCCATGTTTATACACATAGCGGTGTACATATTTCCATGTTTATGCAGACAGCGGAGTAGTTATTTCCATGTTTATACAGATAGCGGTGCAGATATTTCCATGTTTATACAGATGCCTATGAAGATACCTCCATATTTATACAGAGTGCTGTGTAGATATTTTTATGTTTATACAGATGGCAGTGTAGATATTTCCATGTTCCTACACATGACTGTGTAGGTATTTCCAAGTTTATACAGATGGCTTTGTAGATATTTCCATGTCTATAGAGATAGCAGTGCAGATATTTCCATGTTTATACAGATAGTGTTGTATATATTTCCATGTTTATACAGATCGTGGTTTAGATATTTCCATGTTTATACAGATGCCGGTGTAGATATTTCCATGTTTATACAGACCGCAGTGTAGATATTTCAATGTTTATAGAGATAGCAGTGTAGATAATTCCAAGTTTGTACAGATGGCGGTGTTGATGTTTCCATCTATACACAGATTGCTGTGTAGGTATTTCCATGTGTATACAGATGGCATTGTAGATATTTCCATGTTTATACAGATGGTGGTGTAGATATTTCCATGTTTACACAGATGACTGTATAGGTATTTCCATGTTGATACAGATGGCGGTGTAGATATTTCCATGTTTATAGAGATAGCGGTGTAGATATTTCCATATTTATACAGATAACGGTGTATAACTTTCCACGTTTATACAGATAGCGGTGTAAATATTTCCATGTTTATACAGATCACGGTGAAGATATTTCCATGTTTATAGAGATAGCGGTTTAGATATTTGCATGTTTATACAGATAGCGGTTTAGATATTTCCATGTTTATACAGACCGCGGTGTAGATATTTCCATGTTTATACAGATTGCGGTGCAGATATTTCCATGTTTGCATAGATGGCGGTGTTGATATTTCCATCTATACACAGATGACAGTGTAGATATTTCCATGTTTTTACAGATGGCGGCACAGGTATTTCCATGGATATGTAGATGGCAGTGTAGATATTTCCATGTTTACACAGATAGCGGTGTAGTTATTTCCATTTTTATATAGATATCGGTGTAGATATTTCCATGTATATATACTTGGCTGTGTAGATATTTCCATGTTTATACAGAGGGCGGTGTAGATATTTCCATGTTTATACCGATAACTTTGTAAGTATTTCCATGTTTATACAGATGGCGGTGTAGATATTTCGATGTTTATAGAGATAGCAGTGGAAATATTTCCATGTTTACACAGATGACTGTATAGGTATTTCCATGTTTATACAGATGGCGGTGTAGATATTTCCATGTTTATAGAGATAGTGGTGTAGATATTTCCATATTTATACAGATAACGGTGTAGAAATTTCCATGTTTATAGAGATAGCGGTGTAGATATTTCCATGTTTATACAGATAGCGGTTTAGATATTTCCATGTTTATACAGACCGCGGTGTAGATATTTCCATGTTTATACAGATAGCGGTGCAGATATTTCCATGTTTCTATAGATGGCGGTGTTGATATTTCCATTTATACACAGATGACCGTGTAGATATTTCCATGTTTACACAGATAGTGGTGTAGTTTTTCCATGTTTATATAGATAGCCATGTAGATATTTCCATGTATATTCACATGGCTGTGTAGATATTTCCATGTTCATACAGATGGCATTGTAGATATTTCCATGTTTATACCGATAACTTTGTAAGTATTTCCATGTTTATACAGATGGCGGTTTAGATATTTCGATGTTTATAGAGATAGCAGTGGAGATATTTCCATGTTTATACAGATAGCGGTGTAGATATTTCCACGTTTATACTGATCACGGTGTAGATATTTCCATGTTTATAGAGATGGCGGTGTAGATATTTCCATGTTCATAGAGATAGTGGTGTTGATTTTTCCATGTTTATAGAGATAGCGGTGTGGATATTTCCATGTTTTTACAGATAGGGGTGTAGATATTTCCATGTTTATAGAGATGGCGGTGTAGGTATTTCCATGTTTATACAGATCACGGTGTAGATATTTCCATGTTTATACAGATCACGGTGTAGATATTTCCATGTTTATACAGATCATGGAGTAGATATTTCCATGTTTATACAGATCGCGGTGCTGATATTACCATGTTTATAGGGATAGCGGTGCAAATATTTCCACATTTATACAGATAGCGGTGTAGTTATTAGCATGTGTATACAGATAGCGGTGTAGATATTTCCATGTCAATACAGATACCGGTGTAGATATTTCCATGTTTCTACAGACCGCAGTGTAGATATTTCGATGTTTATAGAGATTGCAGTGTAGATATTTCCAAGTTTGTAAAGATGGCGGTGTTGATGTTTCCATCTATACACAGATTGCCGTGTAGGTATTTATTTCCATGTGTATACTGATGGCATTGTAGATATTTCCATGTTTATACAGATTGTGGTGTAGATATTTCCATGTTTACACAGATGACTGTATAGGTATTTCCATTTTTATACAGATGGCGGTGTAGATATTTCCAAGTTTATAGAGATAGCAGTGTAGTTATTTCCATATTTATACAGATAACGGTGTAGAAATTTCCACGTTTATACAGATAGCAGTGTAAATATTTCCATGTTTATACAGATCACGGTGAAGATATTTCCATGTTTATAGAGATAGCGGTGTAGATATTTCCATGTTTATACAGATAGCGGTTTAGATATTTCCATGTTTATACAGACCGCGGTGTAGATATTTCCATGTTTATACAGATAGCGGTGCAGATATTTCCAAGTTTGTATAGATGGCGGTGTTGATATTTCCATCTATACACAGATGACAGTGTAGATATTTCCATGTTTTTACAGATGGCGGCGCAGGTATTTCCATGGATATGTAGATGGCAGTGTAGATATTTCCATGTTTACACAGATAGCGGTGTAGTTATTTCCATTTTTATATAGATATCGGTGTAGATATTTCCATGTATATATACATGGCTGTGTAGATATTTCCATGTTTATACAGAGGGCGGTGTAGATATTTCCATGTTTATACCGATAACTTTGTAAGTATTTCCATGTTTATACAGATGGCGGTGTAGATATTTCGATGTTTATAGAGATAGCAGTGGAGATATTTCCATGTTTACACGGATGACTGTATTGGTATTTCCATGTTTATACAGATGGCGGTGTAGATATTTCCATGTTTATAGAGATAGCGGTGTAGATATTTCCATATTTATACAGATAACGGTGTAGAAATTTCCATGTTTATACAGAGAGCGGTGTAAATATTTCCATGTTTATACAGATCACGGCGTAGATATTTCCATGTTTATAGAGATAGCGGTGTAGATATTTCCATGTTTATACAGATAGCGGTTTAGATATTTCCATGTTTATACAGACTGCGGTGTAGATATTTCCATGTTTATACAGATAGCGGTGCAGATATTTCCATGTTTCTATAGATGCCGGTGTTGATATTTCCATCTATACAGAGATGACCGTGTAGACATTTCCATGTTTACACAGATAGCGGTGTAGTTTTTCTATGTTTATATAGATAGCGGTGTAGATATTTCCATGTATATTCACATGGCTGTGTAGATATTTCCATGTTCATACAGATGGCATTGTAGATATTTCCATGTTTATACCGATAACTTTGTAAGTATTTCCATGTTTATACAGATGGCGGTGTAGATATTTCGATGTTTATAGAGATAGAAGTGGAGATATTTCCATGTTTATACAGATAGCGGTGTAGATATTTCCACGTTTATACTGATCACGGTGTAGATATTTCCATGTTTATAGAGATGGCGGTGTAGATATTTCCATGTCCATAGAGATAGCGGTGTTGATTTTTCCATGTTTATAGAGATAGCGGTGTGGATATTTCCATGTTTGTACAGATAGGGGTGTAGATATTTCCATGTTTATAGAGATAGCGGTGTAGATATTTCCATGTTTGTACAGATGGCGGTGTTGATATTTCCATCTATACACAGATGGCCCTGTAGATATTTCCATGTTTATACAGATGGCGGCGTAGATATTTCCATGGACATGCAGATGTCGGTTTAGATATTTCCATGTTTATACAGATAGCGGTGAAGATATTTCCATGTTTACACCGATGGTGGTGCAGATATTTCCTTGTTTATAAACATGGCGGAGTAGATACTTCCATCTTTATGGAGATGGCAGTGTAGATATTTTCATGTTTATAGAGATGGCGGTGTAGATATTTCCATATTTATTGAGATAGCGGTGTACATATTTCCATCTTTCTACAGATGGCAGTATAGTTATTTCCATGTATATACAGATGGCCGTGTAGATATTTCCATCTTTATACAGATGTCTGTGTAGGTATTTCCATGTGTATACAGATGGTATTGTAGGTATTTCCATGTTTATACAGATGGTGTTGTAGATATTTCCATGTTTATACAGTTGGCGGTGTAGATATTTCCATGTTTATACAGATGGCAGTGAAGATATTTGCATGTTTATACAGATAGCTGTGTAGATATTTCCATCTTTATACAGATAGCGGTGTAGTTATTTCCATGTTTATATATATTGCGGTGTAGATATTTCCATGTATATACACATGGCTGTGTAGATACTTCCATGTTTATACAGATGGCGGTGTAGATATTTCCATGTTTATACAGATAACTTTGTAAATATTTCCATGTTTATACAGATGGTTGTGTAGATATTTCGATGTTTATAGAGATAGAAGTGGAGGTATTTCCATTTTTATACAGATAGCGGTGTAGATATTTCCATGTTTATACTGATCGTGGTGTAGATATTTCCATGTTTATAGAGATGGTGGTGTAGATATTTCCATGTTCATAGAGATAGCAGTGTTGATTTTTCCATGTTTATAGAGATAGCGGTGTGGATATTTCCATGTTTATACAGATAGGGGTGTAGATATTTCCATGTTTGTAGAGATGGAGGTGTTGATATTTCCATCTTTCTAGAGATGGCACTGTAGATATTTCCATGTTTATACAGATGGCGGTGTAGATATTTCCATGTTTGTTTAGATGGTGGTGTAGATATTACCATGTTTATACTGATTGTGGTGTAGATATTTCTATGTTTATACAGATAGCTGTGTAGATTTTTCCATGTATATACAGGTGGATGTGTAGGTATTTCCATGTTTATACAGAAGGCTGTGTAGATATTTCCATGTTTATACAGATGACTTTGTAGGTATTTCCATGTTTATACAGATGGCGTTGTAGGTATTTCCATGTTTATAGAGATAGATATGTAGATATTTCCATGTTTATACAGATAGCGGTGTAGATATTTCCATGTTTATACAGATCGCGGTGTAGATATTTCCATGTTTATGCAGACAGCAGTGGAGATATTTCCATGTTTATACACATAGCGGTGTACATATTTATATGTTTATAGAGACAGCGGTGTAGGTATTTCCATGTTTATTCAGATACCATTGCAGATATTTCCATGTTTATACAGATGCCTATGGAGATATTTCCATATTTATACAGAGGGCTGTGTAGATACTTCCATGTTTATACAGATGGCAGTGTAGATATTTCCATGTTCGTACACATGACTGTGTAGGTATTTCCATGTTTATACAGATGGCTTTGAAGATATTTCCATGTTTATAGAGATAGCTGTGCAGATATTTCCATGTTTATAGAGATATCGGCGTAAATATTTCCATGTTTATACAGATCGTGGTGTAGATATTTCCATGTTTATACAGATACCTGTGTAGATATTTCCATGTTTATACAGATGGCATTGTAGTTATTTCCATGTTTATAGAGATAGCGGTGTAGATATTTCCATGTTTGTACAGATGGCGGTGTTGATGTTTCCATCTATACACAGATTGCCTTGTAGTTATTTCCATGTGTATACTGATGGCATTGAAGATATTTCCATGTTTATACAGATGGCGGTGTATATATTTCCATGTTTATAGAGATAGCGGTGTAGATATTTCCATATTTATAAAGATTACGGTGTAGAAATTTCCATGTCTATACAGATAGCGGTGTAAATATTTCCATGTTTATACAGATCACGGTGTAGATATTTCCATGTTTATAGAGATAGCGGTGTAGATATTTCCATGTATATACAGATAACTTTGTAAGTATTTCCATGTTTATACAGATGGCGGTGTAGATATTTCCATGTTTATAGGGATGGCGGTGTAGATATTTCCATGTTTATAGAGATAGCGGTGTAGATATATCCATGTTCATAGAGATAGCAGTGAGGATATTTCCATCTTTATACAGATAGCATTGTACATATTTCCATTTTTATAGAGATAGCGGTTTAGATATTTCATATTTATAGAGATAGCGGTGTAGATATTTCCATGTTTATACAGATTGCGGTGTAGATATTTCCATGTTTATACACATGACTGTGTATGTATTTCCATGTTTATACAGATGGCTTTGTAGATATTTCCATGTTTATAGAGATAGCGGTGCAGATATTTCCCTGTTTATACAGATAGCGGTGTAAATATTTCCATGTTTATACAGATCGTGGTGTAGATATTTCCATGTTTATAAAGATACCGGTGTAGATATTTACATGTTTATACAGACTGCAGTGTAGGTATTTCCATGTTTATATAGATAGCGGTGTAAATATTTCCATGTTTGTACAGATGGCGGTGTTGATATTTCCTTGTTTATACAAATAGTGCGGTAGTTATTTCTCTGTTTATATAGATAGCGGTGTAGATATTTCCATGAATATACACATGGCTGTGTAGATATTTCCACGTTTATAAAGATGGCGGTGTAGATATTTCCATGTTTATGCAGATAACTTTGTAAGTATTTCCATGTTTATACAGATGGCGGTGTAGATATTTCGATGTTTATAGAGATAGCAGTGGAGTTATTTCCATGTTTATACAGAGGGCGGTGTAGATATTTCCATGTTCCTACACATGACTGCGTAGTTATTTCCATGTTTACACAGATGGCTTTGTAGATATTTCCATGTTTATAGAGATAGCTGTGGAGATATTTCCATGTTTATACAGATGGCGGTGTAAATATATCCATGTTTATACAGATCGTGGTGTAGATATTTCCATGTTTATACAGATACCGGTGTAGATATTTCCATGTTTATAGAGACCGCAGTGTAGATATTTCCATGTTTATAGAGATAGCGGTGTAGATATTTCCATGTTTGTACAAATGGCGGTGTTGATGTTTCCATCTGTACACAGATTGCCCTGTAGGTATTTCCATGTGTATACAGATGGCATTGTAGATATTTCCATGTTTATACAGATGGCGGTGTAGATATTTCCATGTTTTTACAGATAACTTTGTAAGAATTACCATGTTTATACAGGTGGCATTGTAGATATTTCCATGTTTATACATTTAACTTTGTAAGTATTTCCATGTTTATACTGATGGCGGTGTAGATATTTTGATGTTTATAGAGATTGCAGTGGAGATATTTCCATGTTTATACAGATAGCGGTGTAGATATTTCCATGTTTATACTGATCACGGTGTAGATATTTCCATGTTTATAGAGATGGCGGTGTAGATACTTCCATGTTCACTGAGATAGCGGTGTTGATTTTTCCATATTTATAGAGATCGCGGTGTGGTTATTTCCATGTTTATACAGATAGGGGTGTAGATATTTCCATGTTTATAGAGATGGCTGTGTAGATATTCCCATGTTTATACAGATCATGGTGTAGATGCTTCCATGTTTATACAGATCATTGTGTAGATATTTCCATGTTTATACAGATCACGTTGTTGATATTACCATGTTTATAGGGATAGCGGTGCAAATATGTCCACATTTATACAGATAGCGGTGTAGTTATTACCATGTTTATAAAGATAGCGGTGTAGATATTTCCATGTATAAACAGATGTCTGTGTATATATTTCCATGTTTAACCAGATGGCGTTGCAGATATTTCCTTGTTTAAACAAATAGTGGTGTAGTTATTTCTCTGTTTATACAGATAGCGGTGCAGATATTTCCATGTTTATACAGATAGCGCTGTATACATTTCCATGTTTATACAGATGGTGGTGTAGATATTTCCATGTTTATAGAGATAGCGTTGTAGATATTTCCATATTTATGCAGATAACAGTGTAGAAATTTCCATGTTTATACAGATAGCGGTGTAAATATTTCCATGTTTATACAGATCACGGTGTAGATATTTCCACGTTTATAGAAATAGCGGTGCAGATATTTCCATGTTTATAGAGATAGCGGTGTAGGTATTTCCATGTTTATAGACATAGCGGTGTAGATATTTCCATGTTTATATAGATATCGTTGTAGATATTTCCATGTTTATACCGATAGCTGTGTTGGTATTTCCACATTTATACTGATAGCGATGTAGTTATTTCCAAGTTTATAGAGCTCGCGGTGTAGATATTTATATCTTTATACAGATGGCATTGTAGATATTTCCATATTCACACAGATGGCGGTGTAGATGCTTCCATGTTTATACAGATGGCGGACTAGTTAGTTCCATGTTTATGGAGATGTCATTGTAGATATTTTCATGTTTATAGAGATGGCGGTGTAGATATTTCCATGTTTATAGAGATAGCAGTGTAGATATTTACATGATTATATAGATGGCTGTGTAGATATTTCCAAGTGTATACAGATAGCATTGTAGATATTTCCATGTTTATACAGATGACTGTATAGGTATTTCCATGTTTTTACAGATGGCAGTGTAGATATTTCCAAGTTTATTGAGATAGCGGTGTAGATATTTCCATGTTTGTACAGATGGCGGTGTTGATATTTCCATCTATACACAGATGGCCGTGTAGATATTTCCAGGTTTATACAGATGGCGGCGTAGGTATTTCCATGGACATGCAGATGGCGGTGTAGATATTTCCATGTTTATACAGATAGCGGTGTAGATATTTCCATGTTTACACAGATGGTGGTGTAGATATTTCTGTGTTTATACACATGGCGGTGTAGATACTTCCAGCTTTATGGAGATGGCAGTGTAGATATTTTCATGTTTATAGAAATGACGGTGTAGATATTTCCCTATTTATAGAGATAGCGGTGTAGATATTTCCATCTTTCTACAGATGGCAGTGTTGATATTTCCATGTCTATACAGATGTCGGTGTAGATATTTCCATATTTATACAGATGTCTGTGTAGATATTTCCATGTGTATACAGATGGTATTGTAGGTATTTCCATGTTTATACAGATGGTGGTGTAGATATTTCCATGTTTATTCAGATGACTGTGTAGATATTTCCATGTTTTTTCAGATGGCAGTGTAGATATTTCAATGTTTATACAGATGGCGCTGTAGATATTTCAATGTTTATACAGATAACGGTGGAGATATTTCCATGTTTATACAGAGAGCAGTGGAGATATTTCCATGTTTATACACATAGCGGTGTACATATTTCCATGTTTATAGAGACAGCGGTGTAGGTATTTCCATGTTTATACCGATAGCGGTGCAGATATTTGCATGTATATACAGATGCTTATGCAGATATTTCCATATTTATACAGAGGGCTGTGTAGATATTTCTATGTTTATACAGATGGCAGTGTAGATATTTAAATGTTCCTACACATGACTGTGTAGGTATTTCCATGTTTATACAGATGTCTTTGTAGATATTTCCATGTTTATAGAGATAGCGGTGCAGATATTTCCATGTTTATACAGATATCGGTGTAGATATTTCCATGTTTATACAGACCGCAATGTAGATATTTCCATGTTTATAGAGATAGCAGTGTAGATATTTCCATGTTTGTACAGATCGCGGTGTTGATGTTTCCATCTATACACAGATTGTCTTGTTGGTATTTCCATGTGTATACAGATGGCATTGTAGATATTTCCATGTTTATACAGATGGTGGTGTAGATATTTCCATGTTTACACAGATGACTGTATAGGTATTTCCATGTTTATACAGACGATGGTGTAGATATTTCCATGTTTATAGAGATAGCGGTGTAGATATTTCCATATTTATACAGATAACGGTGTAGAAATTTCCATGTTTATACAGATAGCGGTGTAAATATTTCCATGTTTATACAGATCACAGTGTAGATATTTCCACGTTTATAGAGATAGCGGTGTAGATATTTCCATGTTTATAGAGATAGTGGTGTAGGTATTTCCTTGTTTATAGACATAGCGCTGTAGATATTTCCATGTTTATATAGATACCGTTGTAGATATTTCCATGTTTATACCGATAGCGGTGTTGGTATTTCCACGTTTATACAGATAGCGATGTAGTTATTTCCATGTTTATACAGTTTGCGGTGCAGATATTTATATCTTTAAACAGATGGCATTGTAGATATTTCCTTATTCACACAGATGGCGGTGGAGATATTTCCATGTTTATACAGATATGGGTGTAGGTATTTCCATGTTTATACAGATAGCGGTGTGGCAATTTCCATGTTTGAACAGATAGCAGTGTAGGTATTTCCAAGTTTACAGAGATGGCTGTGTAGATATTTCCAAGTTTATACGGATGGAAGTGTAGATATTTCCATGTTTATACAGATAGTGGTGAGGATATTTCCAGGTGTATACACATGACTGTGTAGGTATTTCCATGTTTATACAGATGGCAGTGTAGATATTTCCATGTTTATAGAGATAGCCATGTAGATATTTCCATTTTATACAGATAGCGGTGTAGACATTTCCATGTTCATAGAGATAGCGGTGTAGATATTTCCATATTTATACAGATAGCTATGTAGATATTTCCATGTTTATAAAGATAGCGGTGTAGATTTTTCCATGTTTATACAGGTAGCAGTGTAGATACTTCCATGTTATACAGATCGTGGTGTAGATATTTCCATGTTTATGCAGACAGCAGTGTAGATATTTCCATGTTTACAAAAATAGCGGTGTAGATATTTCCATATTTGCACAGACTGCGGTGTAGATATTTCCATCTTTACACAGATAGCGGTGTACATATTTCCATGTTTACACAGATAGCTGTGTAGATATTTCCATGTTTATAAAGATAGCGTTGTAGATATTTCCATGTTTATACAGGTAGCAGTGTAGATATTTCCATGTTTATAGAGATAGCGCTGCAGATATTTTCATGTTTATACAGATAGCGATGTAGATATTTCCATGTTTATACAGATAGCTGTGTAGATATTTCCATATTTACACAGATCGCGGTGTAGATATTTCCATGTTTATGCAGATGGCGGTGTAGATATTTCTAAGTTTATAGAGATGGCAGTGTAGATATTTCTATGTTTATAGAGATAGCGGTGTAGATATTTCCATGTTTATAGAGATGGTGGTGTAAATGTTTCCATATTTATAGAGATAATGGTGTAAATATTTCCATGTTTATTCAGATAGCGGTGTAGATATTTCCATGTTTATACAGATAGTGGTGTAGATATTTCCATGTTTATACAGATAGCGGTGTAGATCTTTCCATGTTTATAGCTATAGCGGTGAGTGTATTTCCATGTTTATTCAGATAGCAGTGCAGATGTTTCCAACTTTATACTGACGGCTGTGTAGATATTTCCACGTGTATACACATGGCAGTGTGGATATTTCCATGTTTATAGAGATGGTGGTGTAGATATTTCCATGTATATACCGATGACTGTGTAGATATTTCCATGTTTATACAGATGGCGGTGGAGATATTTCCATATTTATAAAGATAGCGGTGTAGATATATCCATGTTTATACAGACAGTGGTGCAGATATTTCCATGTTTATAGAGATAGCGGTGTAAATATTTCCATGTTTGCACAGATTGCGTTGCAGATATTTCTATCTTTACAAAAAATAGCTGTGTAGATATTTCCATGTTTACACAGATAGCGTTGTACATATTTCCATGTTTCTACAGATAGCGGTGTAGATATTTCCATCACTATACAGATAGCTCTCGAGATGTTACCATGTTTAAACAGGTGACTCTGTGGGTATTTCCATGTTTATACAGATTGCGGTGTACTTATTTCCATCTTTACAAAGATAGCGGTGTAGATATTTCCATGTTTACACAGATAGCAGTGTAGATATTTCCATATTTGCACAGATAGTGGTGTAGATGTTTCCATGTTTATAAAGATAACTGTGAAGGTATTTCCATGTTTATACAAATGGCAGTGTAGATATTTCTGTTTAGACAGATGGCGGTGAAGATATTTCCATGTTTATACAGATAGAGGTGTAGATATTTCCATGTTTATACAGATAGCTGTGTAGATATTTCCATGTTTATACAGATAGCAGTAGAGATATTTCCATTTTTATACAGATAGCGGTGGAGAAATTTCCATGTTTATACAGATGGCGGTGTAGATATTTAAAAGTTTATACAGATAGCGGTGTAGATATTAACATGTTTACACTGATGGAGGTGTAGATATTTCCAAGTTTATACAGATGGCGGTGTAGGTATTTCCATGTTTATACAGATGGCTGTGTAGATATTTCCATGTTTATACAGATGTCAGTGTAGATATTTCCATGTTTTACAGATGGAGCTGTAGATATTTCCATGTTTATAGAGATGACTGTGTAAATATTTCCTTGTTTTTACAGATGGCAGTGTAGATATTTCCATGTTTATACTGATAGCATTGTAGATATTTCCATGTTTACAGAGATGGCTGTTTAGATATTTCCATGTTTATACTTATAGCATTGTAGATATTTCCATGTTTATAGAGATGGCTGTTTAGATATTTCCATGTTTATACAGATGGCAGTGTACGTATTTCCATGTGTATACACATAGTGGTGTAGATATTTCCATGTTTATGCAGATGACTTTGAAGGTATTTCCATGTTGATACAGATGGCGGTGTAGATATTTCCATGTTTATAGAGATAGCCATGTAGATATTTCCATGTTTATACAGCAAGCGGTGCAGACATTTCCATGTTTATAGAAATAGCCGTGTAGATATTTCCATATTTATACAGATAGCGGTGTAGATATTTCCATGTTCATACAGGTAGAGGTGTGGATATTTCCATGTTTATGCAGATCTCGGTATAGATATTTCCATCTTTCTACAGATGACAGTGTAGGTGATTCTATGTTTATAGATTTGGCGGTGAAGATATTTCCCTGTTTATACAGATGGCGGTGTAGTTATTTCCATGTTTATAGAGATGGCGTTTTACATATTTCTATGTTTATAGAGATAGCGGTGTAGATAATTCCATGTTTATACACATAGCGGTGTAGTTATTTCCATGTTTGTACATATAGCGGTGTAGATATTTCTATGTTTATACAGATAGCAGTGTAGATATTTCCATGTTTACTCGGATTGCGCTGTAGATATTTCCATATTTGCACACATTGCCGTGTAGATATTTCCATCTTTACACAGATAGCGGAGTACATATTTCCATGTTTACACAGATAGCTGTGTAGATATTTACATGTTTAAACACATAGTGTTGTAGATATTTCCATGTTTATAAACATAGCGGTGTAGATATTTCCATGTTTATACTGATGGAGGTGTAGATATTTCCATGTTTATACAGATGGCGGTGTAGCTATTTCCATGTTTATGGAGATAGCTGTGTAGATATTTCGATGTTTATACAGATGGCTGTGTAGATATTTCCATGTGTATACAAATGTCAGTGTAGATATTTCCATGTTTTACAGATGGAGGTGTAGATATTTCCATGTTTAAAGAGATGACTGTGTAAATATTTCCATGTTTTTACAGATGGCAGTGTAGATATTTCCATGTTTATACTGATAGCATTGTAGATATTTCCATGTTTATAGAGATGGCTGTGAAGATATTTCCATGTTTATACAGATGGCAGTGTACGTATTTCCATGTTTATACACATAGTGGTGTAGATATTTCCATGTTTATGTAGATGACTTTGTAGGTATTTCCATGTTGAAACAGATGGCGGTGTAGATATTTCCATGTTTATAGAGATAGACATGTAAATATTTCCATGTTTATACAGCAAGCGGTGTAGACATTTCCATGTTTATAGAAATAGCCGTGTAGATATTTCCACATTTATACAGATAGCGGTGTAGTTATCTCCATGTTTATACAGATAGCGGTGGAGATATTTCCATGTTTATACAGATAGCGGTGTGGATATTTTCATGTTTATACAGATAGCGGTGTAGACAATTCCATGTATGTAGAGATAGCGGTGTAGATATTTCCATATTTATACAGAAAGCGGTGTAGATATTTCTATGTATATACAGATAGCAGTGTCGATATTCCCATGTTTATACAGATTGCGGTGAAGGTATTTCCATGTTTATATAGATAGCTATGTAGATATTTCCATGTTTATACAGATGACAGTGTAGATATTTCCATGTTTATACTGATGGAGGTGTAGATATTTCCATGTTTATACAGATGACTGTGTAGATATTTCCATGTTTTTACAGATGGCGTTGTTGATATTTCCATGTTTATACAGATAGCAGTGTGGCTATCTCCATGTTTATACAGAAAGCGGTGTAGATGTTTCCATGTTTATAGAGATGGCTGTGCATATATTTCCATGTTTATACAGACGGCTGTATAGATACTTCCATGTTTATACAGATGGCAGTGTAGATATTTCCAGGGTTATACAGATGACTTTTTAGTTATATCCATGGTTATACAGATCAGTGTAGGCATTTCCATGTTTACAGACATAGCCATGTGGATATTTCCATGTTTATACAGATGGCAGTGTAGATATTTCCATGTTCATACAGTTAGTGGTGAAGATATTTACATGTTTCTACAGGTAGAGGTGATGATATTTCCATGTTTTTGCAGATCTCTGTGAAGATATTTCCATCTTTCTAGATATGACAGTGAAGATCTTTCTATGTTTACAGAGATGGCGGTGTAGATATTTCCATGTTTATACAGATGGCGGTGTAGTTATTTCCATGTAAATGCTGATGGTGGTGTAGGTATTTCCATGTTTACAGAGATGGCGTTTTAGATATTTCTATGTTTGTAGAGATAGCGGTGTAGATAATTCCATGTGTATACACATAGCGGTGTAGGTATTTCCATGTTTATACAGATAGCGGTGTAGATATTTCCATATTTATACAGATAGCGGTGTAGATATTTCTATGTATATACAGATAGCAGTGTCGATATTTCCATGTTTATACAGATTGCGGTGTATGTATTTCCATGTTTATATAGATAGCCATGTAGATATTTCCATGTTTATACAGATGGCAGTGTAGATATTTCCATGTTTATAAAGATGGAGTTGTAGTTATTTCCATCTTTATACAGATGACTTTGTAGGTATTTCCATGTTTTTACAGATGGCGGTGATGATATTTCCATGTTTATACAGATAGCGGTGTAGATATTTCCAGGTTTATACAGATGTCTGTGTAGTTATATCCATGGTTATACAGATGGCAGTGTAGGCATTTCCATGTTTACAGACATAGCCATGTGGATATTTCCATGTTTATACAGATAGAGATGTAGACATTTCGATTTTTATAGAGATAACGGTGGAGATATTTCAATGTTTATACTGATAGCAGTGTAGATATTGCCATGTTTACAGAGATAGCGCTGTAGATATTTCCGTATTTGCTCAGAGTGCGGTGTAGATATTTCCATCTTACCACAGATAGCGGAGTACATATTTCCATGTTAACACAGCTGTGTAGATATTTCCATGTTTACACAGATAGTGTGGTAGATATTTCCATGTATATACAGATAGCGGTGTAGATATTTCCATGTTTATAAAGATAGCCGTGTAGATAATTGCATGTTTATAGAGATAGCGGTGTAGATATTTCCATGTTTATACAGATAGCGGTGGAGATATTTCAATATTTATACAGATAGCGGTGGATATATTTCCATGTTTATAGAGATAGCGGTGTAGATATTCCCATATTTATACAGATTGCGGTGTAGTTATTTCCAGGTTTATAGAGATAGCAGTGTAGATATTTCCATGTTTATACAGATGGCAGTGTAGGTATTTCCATGTTTATTCAGATAGTGATGTGGATATTTCCATGTTTATGCAGGTTACTCTGTAGGTGTTTCCATGTTTATACAGATTGCGGTGTTGATATTTCCATTTTTATAGGGATAGCCATGTAGATATTTCCTTGTTTATACAGATAGCGGTGTAGACATTTCCATGTTTATAGAAATAGCCGTGTTGATGTTTCCATGTTTGTACTGACTGCAGTGTAGGTATTTCCATGTTTATAGAGATAGCGGTGTAGATATTTCCATGTATATACAGATGGAGGTGTAGTTATTTCCATGTTTATACAGAAGACTGTGAAGATAATTTCATGTTTTCACAGATGGCGGTGTAGACATTTCCATGTTTATACAGATAGCGGTGTGGTTATTTCCGTGTTTATACAGATAGCAGTTTAGATATTTCCATGTTCATAGAGATGGCTGTGTAGATATTTCCATGTTTATACAGATGGCGGTGTAGACATTTCCATGTTTATAGAGATAGTGGTGTAGATATTTCCATATTTATACAGATAACCGTGTAGATATTTCCATGTTTATACAGATAGCGGTGTAGATATTTCCATGCTTATAGAGATAGCATTGTAGATATTTCCATGTTTGTACAGATAGCGGTGTAGACAGTTCCATGTATATAGAGATAGCGGTGTAGATATTTCCATATTTACACAAATAGCTGTGAAGATATTTCCATGTTTATACAGATAGGGGTGTAGATTTTTCCACGTTTATACAGATTGCGGTGTAGGTATTTCCATGTTTATTTAGATAACTGTGTAGATATTTACATGTTTATACAGACGGAGGTGTAGATATTTCCATGTTTATACAGATGGAGGTGTAGGTATTTGCATGTTTATACAGATGACTCTGTAGCTATTTCCATGTTTTTACAGATGGCGGTGTTGATATTTCCATGTTTATTCAGATAGCGGTGTAGATATTTCTATCTTTATAGAGATGGCTGTGTAGATATTTCCATGTTTATGCAGATGTCTTTGTAGATATTTCCATGTTTATAGAGATGGCAGTGTAGATATTCAATGTTTATACAGATAGTGGTGTAGATAATTCTACGTTTATACAGATGACTGTGTAGGTATTTCCATGTTTATACAGATGGCAGTGTAGACATTTCCATGTTTGTAGACATAGCCATGTGGATATTTTCATGTTTATACAGATAGCGGTGTAGGCATTTCGATGTTTATAGAGATAGCAGTGTTGAAATTTCCATATTTATGAAGATAGCGATGTAGACGTTTCCATGTTTATACAGATAGCGGTGTAGATATTTCCATGTTTATACAGATAGCGGTGTAGATATTTCCATGTTTACAGATATGGCGCTCTAGATGTTTCCGTATTTGCACACATTGCGGTGTAGATATTTCCATCTTTACATAGATAGCGGAGTACATATTTCCATGTTTACACAGATAGCTGTGTAGATATTTCCATGTTTACTCAGATATTGTTGTAGATATTTCCATGCTAATACAGATAGCGGTGTACATATTTCCCTGTTTATAAAGATAGAAGTGTAGATATTTCCATGTTTATAGAGATAGGGGTGGAGATATTTCCATGTTTATACAGATAGCGATGTAGTTATTTCCATGTTTATACAGATAGCGATGTAGGTATTTCCATGTTTATACATATTGCAGTGAAGTTATTTCCATGTTTGTGCAGATAGCGGTGTAGATATTTCCATATTTGCACAGATGGCAGTGTAGATATTTCCATGTTTATACACATAGTGGTGAGGATATTTCCAGGTGTATTCAGATGACTGTGTAGTTATTTCCATGTTTATATAGATGGCGGTGTATACATTTCCATGTTTATAGAGATAGCCATGTAGATATTTCCATTTTATACAGATAGCGGTGTAGACATTTCCATGATCATAGAGATAGCGGTGCAGATATTTCCATATTTATTCAGATAGCTATGTAGGTATTTCCATGTTTATAAAGATAGCGGTGTAGATTTATCCATGTTTATACAGTTAGCAGTGTAGATACTTCCATGTTTATACAGACCGTGGTGTAGATATTTCCATGTTTATACAGATAGCGTTGTAGATATTTCCATGTTTATACAGACAGCGGTGTAGATATTTCCATGTTTACAGAAATAGCTGTGTAGATATTTCCATCTTTACACATATAGCGGTGTACATATTTCCATGTTTACACAGATAGCTGTGTAGATATTTCCATGTTTATACAGATATTGTTGAAGATATTTCCATATTTATACAGATAGCGGTGAAGGTATTTCCATGTTTATTCAGATGGCGGTGAAGATATTTCCATGTTTATTCAGATAGCGGTGTTGCTATTGCCATGTTTATACAGATAGCGGTGTAAATATTTCCATGTTTATGGAGATGGCTGTGTAGATATTTCCATGTTTATAAAGATGCAGTGTAGATATTTCGATGTTTATACAGATAGCGGTGTAGCTATTTCCATGTTTATGGAGGTCGTGGTGTAGATATATCCATATTTATACAGATAGCGGTGTATATATTTCCATGTTTATACAGAAGGCGGTGTAGATATTTCCGTGTTTATAGATATGGTGGTGTAGGTATTTCCACGTTTATACAGAAAGCGGTGTAGATATTTCCACGTTTATACAGATAACGGTGTAGATATTTCCATGTTTACAGAGATAGCGTAGCAGATATTTCCAACTGTGCACAGATTGCGGTGTAGATATTTCCGTCTTCATACAGATGATGGTGTAGATATTTCCATTTTTACACAGATGGCAGTATAGATATTTCCACGTTTATACAGATGGCAGTGTAGATAGTTGCATGTTTATGGAGATCGCGGTGTAGATATTTTCATGTTTATAGAGATTGCAGTGTAGGTATTTCCATGTTTATAGAGACAGCGTTGTCGATATTTCCATGTGAATACAGATGGCAGTGTAGATATTTCCATGTTTATAGAGATGGTTGTGTAGATATTTAAATGTTTATACAGATGACTGTGTATATCTTTCCATGTTTATACAGATGGCGGTGTAGATATTTCCATGTTTACACAGAGAGTGGTGAAGATAATTCCATGTTTACAGAGATAGCGGTGTAGATATTTCCATCTTTGCACAGATTGCGGTGTAGATATTTACATCTTTATACAGATAGCGGTGTAGATATTTCCAAGTTTACACAGATAGCTGTGTAGATATTTCCATGTTTACACAGATAGCGTTATAGATATTTCCATGTTTACACATATAACGCTGTAGATATTTCCATGTTTATACAGATAGTGGTGTAGATATTTCCATGTTTATACACATAGCGGTGGAGATATTTCCATGTTTAAACAGATAGCGATGTAGATATTTCCATGTTTATACAGATAGCGGTGGAGATATTTCCATGTTTATAGAGATAGCGGTGTAGATATTTCCATGTTTATACAGATAGGGATGTAGATATTTCCATGTTTATAGAGATGGCTCGGTAGATACTTCCATGTTTATACAAATGGCAGTGTAGATATTTCCATGTTTATAAAGATAGTGGTGTAGATATTTCCATGTTTATACAGATAGTGGTGTAGGTATTTCCATGTTTATACAGATGGCGTTGTACGTAATTCCATGTTTATAGAGATAGCCATGTAGATATTTCCATGTTAATACAGATAGCGGTGTAGACATTTCCATGTTTATAGAGATAGCAGTGTAGATATTTCCATATTAATACAGATAGCAGTGTACATATTTCTTGTTTACACAGATAGCGGTGTATTCATTTCCATGTTAACACAGATAGTGTTGTAGATATTTCCATGTTTATACAGATAGCGGTGTAGATATTTCCATGTTTATACAGATCGTGGTGTAGATATTTCCATGTTTATACAGATAGCAGTGTAGATATTTTCATGTTTATAGAGATAGCAGTGTAGATATTTCCATGTTTACAGAGATAGCGGTGTAGATATTTCCATCTTTGCACAGATTGCGGTGTAGATATTTCCATCTTTACACAGATAGCGGTGTACATATTACCATGTTTACACAGATAGCGGTGTAGATATTTCCATGTTTACACAGATAGTGTTGTAGATATTTCCATGTTTATACAGATAGCAGTGTAGATATTTCTATGTTTATAAAGATGGCGGTGTAGATGTTTCCATCTTTATACAGATAGTGGTGTAGGTATTTCCATGTTTATACAGATGGCGGTGTAGGTATTTCCATATTTATAGAGATAGCCGTATACATATTTCCATGTTCATACAGATAGCAGTGTACATATTTCCATGTGTATACAGATGGCAGTATAGATATTTCCCTGTTTTTCAGATGGCGGTGTACATATTTCCATGTTTATACAGATGGCAGGGTTGATAGTTCCATGTTTGTGCAGATAATGGTGTAGATATTTCCATGTTTATGCAGATAGCGGTGTAAAATATTTCCATGTTTATTCAGATGGCAGTGTAGGTACTTCCATTTTTATACTGGTATCGGTGTAATTTCCATGTTTATACAGATAGCGGTGTGGCAATTTGCATGTTTAAACAGATAGCAGTGGAGATATTTCCATATTTATAGAGATGGCTGTGTAGATATTTCCAAGTTTATACAGATGGCAGTGTAGATATTTCCATGTTTATACAGATAGTGGTGAGGATATTTCCAGGTGTATTCAGATGACTGTGTAGGTATTTCCATGTTTATATAGATGGCATTGTAGATATTTCCAGGTTTATAGAGATAGCCATGTAGATATTTCCATTTTATACAGATAGCGGTGTAGACATTTCCATGTTCATAGAGATAGCGGTGTAGATATTTCGATATTTATTCAGATAGCTATGTAGTTATTTCCATGTTTATAAAGATAGCGATGTAGATTTTTCCATGTTTATACAGATAGCAGTGTAGATACTTCCATGTTTATACACATCGTGGTGTAAATATTTCCATGTTTATACAGAGAGTGTTGTAGATATTTCCATGTTTATACAGACAGCGGTGTAGATATTTCCATGTTTACAGAAATAGCTGTGTAGATATTTCCATCTTTACACATATAGCGGGCTACATATTTCCATGTTTACACAGATAGCTGTGTAGATATTTCCATGTTTATAGAGATAGTGTTGTAGATATTTCCATGTTTATACAGGTAGCGGTGTAGATATTTCCATGTTTATAGAGATAGCGTTGAAGATATTTTCATGTTTATACCAATAGCGATGTAGGTATTTCCATGTTGATACAGATAGCGGTGTAGTTATTTCCATGTTTGTGCAGATAGCGGTGTAGATATTTCCATATTTGCACAGATGGCAGTGTAGATATTTCCATGTTTATACACATAGTGGTGAGGATATTTCCAGGTGTATTCAGATGACTGTGTAGGTATTTCCATGTTTATATAGATGGCGGTGTATACATTTCCATGTTTATAGAGATAGCCATGTAGATATTTCCATTTTATACAGATAGCGGTGTAGACATTTCCATGATCATAGAGATAGCGGTGCAGATATTTCCATATTTATTCAGATAGCTATGTAGGTATTTCCATGTTTATAAAGATAGCGGTGTAGATTTATCCATGTTTATACAGTTAGCAGTGTAGATACTTCCATGTTTATACAGACCGTGGTGTAGATATTTCCATGTTTATACAGATAGCGTTGTAGATATTTCCATGTTTATACAGACAGCGGTGTAGATATTTCCATGTTTACAGAAATAGCTGTGTAGATATTTCCATCTTTACACATATAGCGGTGTACATATTTCCATGTTTACACAGATAGCTGTGTAGATATTTCCATGTTTATACAGATAGTGTTGAAGATATTTCCAAATTTATACAGATAGCGGTGAAGGTATTTCCATGTTTATTCAGATGGCGGTGAAGATATTTCCATGTTTATTCAGATAGCGGTGTTGCTATTGCCATGTTTATACAGATAGCGGTGTAAATATTTCCATGTTTATGGAGATGGCTGTGTAGATATTTCCATGTTTATAAAGATGCAGTGTAGATATTTCGATGTTTATACAGATAGCGGTGTAGCTATTTCCATGTTTACGGAGGTCGTGGTGTAGATATATCCATATTTATACAGATAGCGGTGTATATATTTCCATGTTTATACAGAAGGCGGTGTAGATATTTCCGTGTTTATAGATATGGTGGTGTAGGTATTTCCACGTTTATACAGAAAGCGGTGTAGATATTTCCACGTTTATACAGATAACGGTGTAGATATTTCCATGTTTACAGAGATAGCGTAGCAGATATTTCCAACTGTGCACAGATTGCGGTGTAGATATTTCCGTCTTCATACAGATGATAGTGTAGATATTTCCATTTTTACACAGATGGCAGTATAGATATTTCCACGTTTATACAGATGGCAGTGTAGATAGTTGCATGTTTATGGAGATCGCGGTGTAGATATTTTCATGTTTATAGAGATTGCAGTGTAGGTATTTCCATGTTTATAGAGACAGCGGTGTCGATATTTCCATGTGAATACAGATGGCAGTGTAGATATTTCCATGTTTATAGAGATGGTTGTGTAGATATTTAAATGTTTATACAGATGACTGTGTATATCTTTCCATGTTTATACAGATGGCGGTGTAGATATTTCCATGTTTACACAGAGAGCGGTGAAGATACTTCCATGTTTACAGAGATAGCGGTGTAGATATTTCCATCTTTGCACAGATTGCGGTGTAGATATTTACATCTTTATACAGATAGCGGTGTAGATATTTCCAAGTTTACACAGATAGCTGTGTAGATATTTCCATGTTTACACAGATAGCGTTATAGATATTTCCATGTTTACACATATAACGCTGTAGATATTTCCATGTTTATACAGATAGTGGTGTAGATATTTCCATGTTTATACACATAGCGGTGGAGATATTTCCATGTTTAAACAGATAGCGATGTAGATATTTCCATGTTTATACAGATAGCGGTGGAGATATTTCCATGTTTATAGAGATAGCGGTGTAGATATTTCCATGTTTATACAGATAGGGATGTAGATATTTCCATGTTTATAGAGATGGCTCGGTAGATACTTCCATGTTTATACAAATGGCAGTGTAGATATTTCCATGTTTATAAAGATAGTGGTGTAGATATTTCCATGTTTATACAGATAGTGGTGTAGGTATTTCCATGTTTATACAGATGGCGTTGTACGTAATTCCATGTTTATAGAGATAGCCATGTAGATATTTCCATGTTAATACAGATAGCGGTGTAGACATTTCCATGTTTATAGAGATAGCGGTGTAGATATTTCCATATTAATACAGATAGCAGTGTACATATTTCTTGTTTACACAGATAGCGGTGTATTCATTTCCATGTTAACACAGATAGTGTTGTAGATATTTCCATGTTTATACAGATAGCGGTGTAGATATTTCCATGTTTATACAGATCGTGGTGTAGATATTTCCATGTTTATACAGATAGCAGTGTAGATATTTTCATGTTTATAGAGATAGCAGTGTAGATATTTCCATGTTTACAGAGATAGCGGTGTAGATATTTCCATCTTTGCACAGATTGCGGTGTAGATATTTCCATCTTTACACAGATAGCGGTGTACATATTACCATGTTTACACAGATAGCGGTGTAGATATTTCCATGTTTACACAGATAGTGTTGTAGATATTTCCATGTTTATACAGATAGCAGTGTAGATATTTCTATGTTTATAAAGATGGCGGTGTAGATGTTTCCATCTTTATACAGATAGTGGTGTAGGTATTTCCATGTTTATACAGATGGCGGTGTAGGTATTTCCATATTTATAGAGATAGCCGTATACATATTTCCATGTTCATACAGATGGCAGTGTACATATTTCCATGTGTATACAGATGGCAGTATAGATATTTCCCTGTTTTTCAGATGGCGGTGTACATATTTCCATGTTTATACAGATGGCAGGGTTGATAGTTCCATGTTTGTGCAGATAATGGTGTAGATATTTCCATGTTTATGCAGATAGCGGTGTAAAATATTTCCATGTTTATTCAGATGGCAGTGTAGGTACTTCCATTTTTATACTGGTATCGGTGTAATTTCCATGTTTATACAGATAGCGGTGTGGCAATTTGCATGTTTAAACAGATAGCAGTGGAGATATTTCCATATTTATAGAGATGGCTGTGTAGATATTTCCAAGTTTATACAGATGGCAGTGTAGATATTTCCATGTTTATACAGATAGTGGTGAGGATATTTCCAGGTGTATTCAGATGACTGTGTAGGTATTTCCATGTTTATATAGATGGCATTGTAGATATTTCCATGTTTATAGAGATAGCCATGTAGATATTTGCATTTTATACAGATAGCGGTGTAGACATTTCCATGTTCATAGAGATAGCGGTGTAGATATTTCGATATTTATTCAGATAGCTATGTAGGTATTTCCATGTTTATAAAGATAGCGATGTAGATTTTTCCATGTTTATACAGATAGCAGTGTAGATACTTCCATGTTTATACACATCGTGGTGTAAATATTTCCATGTTTATACAGAGAGTGTTGTAGATATTTCCATGTTTATACAGACAGCGGTGTAGATATTTCCATGTTTACAGAAATAGCTGTGTAGATATTTCCATCTTTACACATATAGCGGAGTACATATTTCCATGTTTACACAGATAGCTGTGTAGATATTTCCATGTTTATACAGATAGTGTTGTAGATATTTCCATGTTTATACAGGTAGCGGTGTAGATATTTCCATGTTTATAGAGATAGCGTTGAAGATATTTTCATGTTTATACCAATAGCGATGTAGGTATTTCCATGTTGATACAGATAGCGGTGTAGATATTTCCATATTTACAGAGAGTGGTGTTGATATTTCCAAGTTTACACAGATAGTGTTGTAGGTATTTCAATGTTTATTCAGATAGCGGTGTAGATCTTTCCATGTTTATACAGATGACCGTGGAGATATTTCCATCTTTATACAGATGGCAGTGTAGATACTTCCAAGTTTACACAGATAGCGGTGTAGATATGTCCATGTTTATACAGATACCGGTGTAGATATTTGCATGTTTATACAGGTAGAGTTGTAGATACTTCCATGTTTATAGAGATCGCGGTGTATATATTTCCATGTTTATGCAGATGGCGGTGTAGATATTTCCATGTTTATAGAGATGGCAGAGTAGATAATTCTATGTTTATAGAGATAGAGGTGTAGATAATTCCATGTTTATAGAGATGGTGGTGTAGGTATTTCCATGTTTATAGAGATAGTGGTGTGGATATTTCCATGTTTATTCAGATAGCAGTGTAGATAACTCCATGTTTATACAGATAGTGGTGTTGATATTTCCATGTTTATACACATAGCAGTGTAGACATTTCCATGTTTATTCATCTCGTGGTGTAGATATTTCCATGTTTATACAGATGGTAGTGTAGGTATTTCCATGTTTATGCAGATAGCGGTGTAGATATTCCCATGTTTTTACAGATAGCAGTGTAGATCTTTCCATGTTTATAGAGATAGCGGTGTAGGTATTTCCATGTGTATACAGATAGCAGTGCAGATGTTTCCAAGTTTATACTGATGGCTCTGTAGATATTTCCATGTGTATACACATGGCAGTGTGGATACTTCCATGTTTATAGAGATGGTGGTGTAGATATTTCCATGTATATAACGATGACTGTGTAAATATTTCCATGTTTATACATATAGCGGTGTAGATATTTCCATGTTTATACAGATAGCGGTGTAGATATATCCATGTTTATACAGATTGCGGTGTAGATATTTCCATGTTTATACAGATAGTGGTGAGGATATTTCCAGGTGTATTCACTTGACTGTGTAGGTATTTCCATGTTTATATAGATGGCGGTGTAGATATTTCCATGTTTATAGAGATAGCCATCTAGATATTTCCATTTTATACAGATAGCGGTGTAGACATTTCCATGTTCATAGAGATAGCGGTGTAGATATTTCCATATTTATTCAGATAGCTATGTAGGTATTTCCATGTTTATACAGATAGCGTTGTAGATATTTCCATGTTTATACAGACAGCGGTGTAGATATTTCCATGTTTACAGAAATAGCTGTGTAGATATTTCCATCTTTACACATATAGCGGTGTACATATTTCCATGTTTACACAGATAGCTGTGTAGATATTTCCATGTTTATAGAGATAGTGTTGTAGATATTTCCATGTTTATACAGGTAGCGGTGTAGATATTTCCATGTTTATAGAGATAGTTTTGAAGGTATTTTCATGTTTATACCGATAGCGATGTAGGTATTTCCATGTTTATACAGATAGCGGTGTAGATATTTCCATATTTATACAGAGAGTGGTGTTGATATTTCCAAGTTTACACAGATAGTGTTGTAGATATTTCAATGTTTATTCAGATAGCGGTGTAGATCTTTCCATGTTTATACAGATGGCCGTGGAGGTATTTCCATCTTCATACAGATGGCGGTGTAGATACTTCCAAGTTTATACACATAGCGGTTTAGATATGTCCATGTTTATACAGATACCGGTGTCGATATTTGCATGTTTATACAGGTAGATTTGTAGATATTTCCATGTTTATACAGATGGTAGTGTACATATTTCCATGTGTATACAGATGGCAGTGTAGATATTTCCATGTTTATACAGATGGAGGTGAAGTTATTTCCATGATTATAAAGATGAGAGTGTAGATATTTCCATGTTTTTACAGATGGCGGTGTAGATATTTCCATGTTTATACAGATAGTGTTGTAGGTATTCCCATGTTTATAGAGGTAGCAGTGTAGATATTTCCATGTTCATAGAGATAGCGCTGGAGATATTTCCATGTTTATACAGATGGCGGTGTAGATATTTCCAAGTTTATAAAGATAACGGTGTAGATATTTGCAAGTTTATACAGATTTTGGTGTAGGTATTTCCAAGTTTATAGAGATAGCGGTGTAGATATTTACATGTTTATACAGATGTCGGTGTAGATATTTCCATGTGTATACAGAGGGCAGTGTAGATATTTCCATGTTTATACAGATGGAGGTGTAGATATTTCCATGTTTATACTGAAAATGTTGTAGATTTTTCCATGTTAATAAAGATGACTGTGTAGGTATTTCCATGTTTACACAGATGGCGGTGTAGATATTTCCATGTTTATGGAGATAGCCATGCAGATATTCCCATGTTTATACAGATAGCAGTGCAGTTTTTTCCGTGTTTATAAAGATAGCGGTGTAGATATTTCCATGTTTACAGAGATAGCGTTGTAGAAATTTCCATAAATGCGCATATGGCGGGGTAGATATTTCCATCTTTACACAGATAGCGGTGCACATATTTCCATGTTTACACAGAGAGCTGTGAGTATATTAACATGTTTACACAGATAGTGTTGCAGGCATTTCCATGTTTATACAGGTAGCAGTGTAGATAGTTCCATGTTTACAAAGATAGCGGCGTAGATATTTCCATGTTTATAGAGATAGCGCTGGAGTTATTTCCATGTTTATACAGATAGCGATGTAGATATTTCCATGTTTATACAGATGGCGGTGTAGATATTTCCATGTTTATACAGATAGCGGTGGAGATATTTCCATGTTTACAGAGATGGCTGTGTAGATGTTTCCATGTATATACAGATGGCAGTGTAGATATTTCCATGTTTATACAGATGGAGGTGTAGATATTTCTGAGTTTATACAGATGACTGTGTAGATATTTTCATGTTTTTACTGATGGCGGTGTAGATATGTCCATGTTTATACAGATAGCGGTGTAGATATTTCCATGTTTATAAAGATGGCAGGGTAGATATTTCCATAATTATACAGATTGTGGTGTAGATGTTTCCATATTTGTACAGATGACTGTGTAGGTATTTCCATGTTTATATAGATGGCGGTGTAGATATTTCCATGTTTTCAGAGATAGCCATGTAGATATTTCAATGTTTATACAGATAGCTCTGTAGGCATTTCCATGTTTATAGAGTTAGCATTGTAGATATTTCAATATATATAGAGATAGCGGTGAAGATGTTTCCATGTTTATACAGATAGCGGTGTAGATATTTCCATGTTTATAGAGATAGCGGTGTACACATTTCCATGTTGATAAAGATGGCCGTGTAGATATTTACATATTTATAGAGATAGCGGTGTGGATATTTCCATATTTGTACAGATAGTTGTGTAGATGTTTCCATGTTTATTGAGATGGCGGTGTAGATATTTCCATGAACATACAGAGAGCGGTGTGGCTATTTTCATGTTTATACAGATGGCAGTGTATGTATTTACATGTTTATACAGATAGAGGTGTTGATATTTCCATGTTTATAAAGATAGTGGTGTAGATATTTCTATGTTTAGGAGATAGCATTGGATATATTTTCAAGTTTATACATATAGCGGTGGAGATATTTCCATGTTTATACAGATAGCGATGTAGATATTTCCATGTTTATATAGATAGCGGTGTAGATATTTCCATGTTTATACAGATGGCAGTGTAGTTATTTCCATGAATATACAGATGGCAGTGAAGATAATTAAATGTATATACAGATGGCGGTGTAGATATTTACATGTTTATACACATGGCATTGTAGACAGTTCCATGATTACGGAGAGGGCGGTGTGGATACTTTCATGTTTATAGAGTTGGCGGTGTAGATATTTCCATGTCTATACAGATAGCAGTGTAGATATTTCCATGTTTATACAGATAGCAGTGTAGTTATTTCCATGTTTATAGAGATGGTGGTGTAGATATTTCCAACTTTATTCAGATGGCGGTGTAGATATTTCCATGTTTATACAGATAGTGGTGTAGATATTTCCATGTTTATAGGGATAGCGGTGTAGGTATTTCCATGTTTATACAGATGACCTTTTAGCTATTTCCATGTTTTTACAGATGGCGGTGTAGATATTTCCATGTTTATAGAGATTTCGGTGTGGCTATTTCCATGTTCATACAGATAGCGGTGTAGTATTTCCATGTTTATACAGATGGCTTTGTAGATATTTCCATGTTTATACTGATGGAAGTGTAGATATTTCCATGTTTTTACACACGGTGGTGAAGATATTCCCATGTTTATACAGATAGCCGTGTAGTTATTTCCATCTTTATGCTGATGGCGGTGTAGATATTTCCACGTTTATAGAGATGGCGTTGTAGATGTTTCTATGTTTATAGAGATAGCGGTCTTGATAATTCCACGTTTATAGAGATGGCGGTGTAGGAATCTCCATGTTTATAGAGATAGTTGTGTACATATTTCCATGTTTATACAGATAGCATTGGAGATATTTCCATGTTTATACAGATAGTGGTGTTGGTATTTCCATGTTTATACAGACAGCGGTGTAGATATTTCCACGTTTATAAAGCTCGCGGTGTAGATATTTCCATTTTTATACAGACGGCAGTGTAGATATTTCCATGTTTATACAGATAGCGATGTGGATATTTCCATGTTTATACAGATGGCGTTGTAGTTATTTCCATGATTATGGAGATGGCGGTGTAGATATTTTCATGTTTATAGAGATGGCGGTGTAGATATTTCCATGTTTATAGAGATAGCAGTGTAGATATTTCCATATTTATACAGATGGCTGTGTAGATATTTCCATGTGTATACAGATGGCAGTGTAGATATTTCCATGTTTATGGAGATGGTGGTGTAGATATTTCCATGTTTATACAGAGGACTGTGTAGATATTTCCATGTTTAAACAGATGGTGTTGTAGATATTTCCATGTTTATAGAGATAGCGGTTTAGATATTTCCATGTTTCTACAGATAGCGGTGAAGATATTTCCATGTTTACAGAGATAGCGGTGTAGATATTTGCATATTTATTCTGATACCGGTGTAGATATTTCCCTGTTTATACAGATAGCGGTGTAGATATTTCCATGTTTATACAGATAGCGGTGGAGATATTTCCTTGTTTATACAGATAGCGATGTAGATATTCCCATGTTTATACAGATAGTGCTGTAGATATTTCCATGTGTATACAGATGGCAGTGTAGATATTTCCATGTTTATACAGACGACCGTTTAGATATTTCCATGTTTTTACAGATGGCGGTGTAGATATTTCCATGTTTATACAGTTTTCAGTGTGGCTATTTCCATGTTGTACAGATAGCGGTCTAGATATTTCCATGTTCATATAGATGGCATTGTAGATATTTCCATGTTTATACAGATGGCAGTGAAGATATTTCCAGGTTTATACAGAGGGTGGTGTAGATATTTCCATGTTTATACAGATGACTCTGTAGTTATTTCCATGTTTATACAGAAGGCGGTTTATATATTTCCATGTTTATATAGATAACCGTCTAGATATCTCCATGTTTATACAGATAGCGTTGTAGACATTTCCATGTTTATAGAGATAGCGGTGTAGATATTTCCATGTTTATACAGATAGCGGTGTGGATGTTTCCATGTTTATACAGATAGCGGTGTAGATATTTCCATGTTTACAGAGATAGCGGTGTAGATATTTCCATATTTGCACAGATTGCAGTGTAGATATTTTCACCTTTACACAGATAGCGGTGTACATATTTCCATGTTTACACAGATAGCTTTTTAGATATTTCCATGATTATACAGATAGCGGTGTGCATATTTACACGTTTACAGAGATAGCGGTGTAGATATTTCCTTGTTTACAGAGACAGCGGTGTAGATATTTCCATATTTGCACAGATTGCGGTGTAGATATTTCCATCTTTACACAAATAGCGGCGTACATATTTCCATGCTTACACAGATAGCTGTGTAGATATTTCCATGTTAACACAGATAGTTTTGTAGTGATTTCCACGTTTATACAGATATCGCCGTAGATATTTCCAAGTTTATAAAGATAGCGGTGTAGATATTTCCATGTTTATAGAGATAGCGGTCGAGGTATTTCCATGTTTATACAGATAGCGATGTACATATTTCCATGTTTATACTGATAGCGGTGTAGATATTTCCATGTTTATACTGATAGCGGTGTAGATATTTCGAAGTTTATACAGATAGTGGTGTAGATATTTCCATGTTTATACAGATAGCGGTGGAGATATTTCCATGTTTATACAAATGGCAGTGTAGATATTTCCAAGTTTATACAGATAGCGGTGTAGATATTTCCATGTTTATACAGATAGCGGTTTATATATTCCTATGTTTATACAGATCACGGTGTAGACATTTCCATCTTTCTACAGATGGCATTGTAGATATTTCTATGTTTGTACAGATGGCGGTGTTGATATATCCATGTTTATGGAGATGGCAGTGTAGATATTTCCGTGTTTAAGCAGATGGCGGTGTGGATATTTCCATGTTTATAGAGATGGCGGTGTAGATATTTCTAGGTTTATAGAGATAGCGGTGCAGATAATGCCATGTTTATAGAGATGGTGGTGTAGTTATTTCCATATTTATAGAGATATTGGTGTAGATATTTCCATGTTTATACAGATTGCGGTGTAGGCATTTCCATGTTGCTAAAGATAGCGGTATAGATATTTCCATGTTTATAGAGATGGCAGTGTAGTTATTTCCAAGTGTATACAGATTGCAGTGTATATATTTCCATGTTTATACAGATGGAGGTGTAGATATTTCTATGTTTATACAGATGACTGTGGAGATATTTCCACGTTTTTACAGATGGCTGTGTACATATTTCCTTTTTTATACAGATAGCTGTGTGGCTATTTCCAAGTTTATAGAGATAGCGGTGCAGGTATTTCAATGTTTATAGAGATGGCTGTGTAGATATTTCCACGTTTATACAGATGGCAGTGTAGATATTTCCATGTTTATATAGATGACAGTGTAGATATTTCCATGTTTATAACGATAGTGGTGTAGATATTTCCATGTTTATACAGATGACTCTGTAGGTATTTCCATGTTTACACAGATGGCGGTGTAGGCATTTCCATGTTTATAGAGATAGCCATGTAGATATTTCCATGTTTATACAGATAGCAGTGTAGATATTTCCATGTTTACAGAGATAGCGTTGTAGATATTTCCATATTTGCACAGATTGCGGTGTAGATATTTGCATGTTTATACAGATAGCAGTGTAGATATTTACACGTTTATACAGCTTGCGGTGTAGTCATTTCCATTTTTATACAGATGGCAGTGTAGATATTTCCATGTTTATACAGATAGCGGTGTAGATATTTCCATGTTTACTCAGACAGCGCTGTAGATAGTTCCATGTTTATAGAGATTGCGGTGTAGGTATTTCCATGTGTATAGAGATAGCGGTGCAGATGTTTCCATGTTTATACTGATGGCTGTGTAAGTATTTCCATGTGTATACAGATGGCAGTGTACATATTTCCATGTTTATTGAGATGTCTGTGTAGATATTTCCATGTACATACAGATGAATGTGTAGATATTTCCATGTTTATAGAGATGACGGTGTAGATACTTCCGTGTTTATAGAGATAGCGGTGTGCATATTTCCATGTTAATACAGCTTGCAATGCAGTTATTTCCATGTTTATAGAGATAGCGTTGTATATATTTCCATCTTTGCACAGATTGCGGTGTTGATATTTCCATCTTTACACAGATATCGGTGTAGATATTTACATGTTTACACAGACAGCTGTGTAGATATTTCCATGTTTATACAGATAGCGTTCTAGATATTTCCATGTTTATAGAGATAGCTGTGTAGATATTTCCATGTTTATGCACATAGCAGTGTAGATGTTTCCATGTTTATACAGATAGCGGTGGAGATATTTCCATGTTTACACAGATAGAGTTCTAGATATTTTCATGTTTATAGAGATAGCGGTGTAGATATTTTCATGTTTATACAGATAGCTGTGTAGATATTTCCAGGTTTACAGAGATGGCGGTATAGTTATTTCCATGTTTATACAGATAGCGGTGTAGATAATTCCATGTATATAGAAATAGCTGTGTAGATATTTCCATATTTATACAGAAAGCGGTGTAGATATTTCCATGTTTATACAGATAACGGTGTAGATATTTCCATGTTTATACAGATTGCGGTGTTGGTGTTTCCTTGTTAATATAGATAGATGTGTAGATATTTTCATGTTTATACAGATGGCAGTGTAGATATTTCCATGTTTATACAGATGGCAGTGAATATATTTCCATGTTTATACAGATGGAGATGTATATATTTCCATATTTATACAGATGACTGTTTAGATATTTCCATGTTTTTACAGATGGCGGTGTAGGTATTTCCATGTTTATACAGATAGCGCTCTGGCTATTTCCATGTTTATAGAGATAGCGGTGTAGATATTTCCATGTTTATACACAGAGCGGTGTAGATATTTCCATGTTTATACATATAACGTTGTAGTTAATTCCATGTTTATACAGATCATGGTGTAGATACTTCCATGTTTATACAGATAGCAGTGTAGATATTTTCATGTTTATAGAGATAGCAGTGTAGATATTTCCATGTTTACAGAGATAGCGGTGTAGATATTTCCATCTTTGCACAGATTGCGGTGTAGATATTTCCATGTTTACACAGATAGTGTTGTAGATATTTCCATGTTTATACAGATAGCAGTGTAGGTATTTCTATGTTTATAAAGATAGCGGTGTAGATGTTTCCATCTTTATACAGATAGCGGTGTAGATATTTCCATGTTCATACAGATGGCAGTGTACATATTTCCATGTGTATACAGATGGCAGTGTAGATATTTCCATGTTTATACAGATAGTGTTGTAGGTATTTCCATGTTTATAGAGGTAGCGGTGTAGATATTTCCATGTTTATAGAGATAGCGCTGCAGATATTTTCATGTTTATACAGATAGCGATGTAGATATTTCCATGTATATACAGATAGCGGTGTAGATATTTCCATGTTTATACAGAGAGTGGTGTCGTTATTTCCATGTTTCCACAGATAATTTTGTAGATATTTCCATGTTTATACAGGTAGCGGTGTAGATATTTCCATGTTCATAGAGATAGCGCTGGAGATATTTCCATGTTTACACAGATGGCGGTGTAGATATTTCCAAGTTTATTAAGATAACGGTGAAGATATTCCAATGTTTATACAGAGAGCGTTGTAGATATTTCCAAGTTTATACAGATTGTGGTGTAGGTATTTCCAAGTTTATAGAGATAGCGTTGTAGATGTTTCCATGTTTATACAGATGTCTGTGTAGATATTTCCATGTGTATACATAGGGCAGTGTAGATATTTCCTTGTTTATACAGAAGGAGGTGTAGATATTTCCATGTTTATAGAGATGGTGTTGTAGATATTTCTTAGTTTATAGAGATAGCGGTGTAGATAATTCCACGTTTATAGAGATGTCGGTGTAGGTATTTCCATGTTTAAAGAGATAGTGGTGGAAATATTTCCATGTTTATACAGATAGTGGTGTTGGAATTTCTATCTTTATACAGATAGCCCTGTAGATGCTTCCATGTCTATACAGATAGCGGTGAAGATATTTCCATGATTATACAGATAGCAGAGGAGATATTTCCATGTTTATACAGATGGCGGTGCAGATACTTCCAAGTTTATGAAGATAGCGGTGTAGATATTTCCATGTTTATACTAATAGCGGTGTAGCTATTTCCTTGTTTATACAGATAGTGGTGTAGACATTTCCATGTTCATAGAGATAGCTGTGTAGATATATCCATATTTATACACATAGCTGTGTTGGTATTTCCATGTTTATGCAGATAGCGGTGGAGATATTTCTATGTTTATACAGATGGCGGGGTAGATATTTCCAAGTTTATACAGATAGCGGTGTAGTTATTTCCATGTTTCTACAGATAGCGGTGTAGATATTTCCATGTGTATACAGATAGTGGTGTTGCTATTTCCATGTTTATACAGATAGCGCTGTAGATATTTCCATGTTTATACAGCTCGCGGTGTAGATATTTCCACCTTTATACAGATGGCGGTGTAGATATTTCCATATTTATAGAGATAGCCTTGTAGATATTTCCATGATTATACAGATAGCTGTGTAGATATTTCCATGTTTATACAGATAGCGGCGCAGATAATTCCATGTTTATATAGATAGCGTTGTAGATATTTCGATCTTTGCACAGATTGCGGTGTAGATATTTCCATCTTTACACAGATAGCTGTGTAGATATTGCCATGTTTACACAGATAGCTGTTTAGATATTTCCATGTTTACACAGATAACGTTATAGATATTTCCAGGTTTATACAAATAGCGGTATAGATATTTCCATGTTTATGCAGATAGTGGTGTAGATGTTTCCATGTCTATACAGATAGCGGTGGAGGTATTTCCATGTTTATACAGATCTTGCTGTAGATATTTCCATGTTTATACAGATAGCGGTGCAGCTATTTCCAAGTTTACACAGATAGCGGTGTAGATATTTCCATATTTGCAAAGACTGCGGTGCAGATATTTCCATCTTTACACAGATAGCGGTGTACATATTTCCATGTTTACACAGATAGCGGTGAAGATATTTCCATGTTAACACAGATAGTGTTGTAGATATTTGGATGTTGATACAGAAAGCGGTGGAGATATTTGCATGTTTATACAGTTAGCGGTGTAGATATTTCCGTGTTTATACAGATAGCGGTGTAGATATTTCCATGTTTATACAGATAGCGGTGTAGATATTTCAATGTTTACAGAGATAGTGGTGTAGATATTTTCAGATTTGCACAGATTCCAGTCTACATATTTCCATCTTTACACAGATAGCGATGTACATATTTCCATGTTTACACAGATATCTGTGTAGATATTTCCATGTTTACACAGATATTGTTGTAGATATTTCCATGTTTATTCAGATAGCGGTGTAGATATATCCATGTTTATAAAGATAGAGGTGTAGATATTTCCATGTTTATACAGATAGCGGTGGAGATATTTCCATGTTTTTACAGATACTGGTGGAGATATTTCCATGTTTATACAGATGGCGGTGTAGATATTTCTAAGTTTATAAAGATAGCGGTGTAGATATTTCCATGTTTATACAGAGAGCCTTGTAGATATTTCCATGTTTATACAGATTGCGGTGAAGGTATTTCCATGTTTATAGAGATAGCGGTGTAGATATTTCCATGTTTATACATATGGCTGTGTAGATGTTTCCATGTGTATACAGATGGCAGTGAAGATATTTCCATGTTTATACAGATGGAGGTATAGACATTTCCATGTTTATACAGATGACTGTGTAGAAATTTTCATGTTTGTACAGATGGCGGTGCAGATATTTCCATGTTTATACAGATAGCGTTGTGGCTATTTCCATGTTTATACAGACAGCAGTGTAGATATTTCGATGTTTATAGAGATGGCTCTGTAGATATTTCCATGTTTATACAGATGGCAGTGTAGATATTTCCATGTTTATACAGATAGTGGTGTAGATATTTCCATGTTTATACAGATAGCTGTGTAAGTATTTCCATGTTTATACAGATGGCGTTGTAGATATTTCCATGTTTATAGAGACATCCATGTAGATATGTCCATGTTTATACAGATAGCGGTGTAGACATTTCCATGTTTATAGAGATAGCGTTGTAGATATTTCCATATTTATACAGAGAGCAGTGTAGATATTTCCATGTTTATAGAGATCGTGGTGTAGATATTTCCATATTTATACAGATAGCGGTGTAGATATTTCCATGTTTATACAGACAGCGGTTTAGATATTTCCATGTTTACTGAGAGAGCGGTGTAGATATTTCCATATTTGTACAGATTGCTCTGTAGATATTTCCATCTTTACACAGATAGCTGTGGACATATTTCCACGTTTACACAGATAGCGGTGAATTTATTTCCATGTTAACACAGATAATTTTGTAGATATTTCCATGTTTATACAGATAGTGGTGTAGATACTTACATGTTTATACAGATAGCAGTGTAGATATTTTCATGTTTATAGAGATAGCAGTGTAGATATTTCCATGTTTACAGAGATAGTGGTGTAGATATTTCCATCTTTTCACAGATTGCGGTGTAGATATTTCCATCTTTACAGAGATAGCGGTGTACATATTACCATGTTTACACAGAAAGCGGTGTAGACATTTTCATGTTTACACAGATAGTGTTGTAGATATTTCCATGTTTATACAGATAGCAGTGTAGGTATGTCTATGTTTATAAAGATAGCCTTGTAGATATTTCCATCTTTATACAGATAGCGGTGTAGATATTAACATGTTCATACAGATGGCAGTGTACATATTTCCATGTGTATACAAAATGCAGTGTAGATATTTCCATGTTTATACAGATAGTGTTGTAGGTATTTCCATGTTTATAGAGATGTTGGTGTAGATATTTCCCTGTACATACAGATGACTGTGCTGATATTTCCGTGTTTATACAAATGGCGGTGTAGTTATTTCCATGATTATACAGATAGCGGTGTAGATATTTCCACGTTTATACAGACAGCATTGTGGATATTTCCATGTTTATACAGGTGGCGGTGTAGATATTTCCATGTTTATTAGAGATTGCGGTGTATATATTTTCATATTTATACAGATAGCCGTGTATATATTTCCATGTTTATACAGATTGCGGTGTAGATATTTCCATGTTTATACAGATGGCAGTGTAGGTATTTCCATGTTTATAGAGATAGCGAAGTAGATATTTCCATGTTTATACAGATAGCGGTGTAGTTATTTCCATGTTTATTAGAGATAGCGGTGTATATATTTTCATATTTATACAGATAGCGGTGTAGATATTTCCATGTTTACAGATTGCGGTGTAGATATTTCCATGTTTATACAGATGGCAGTGTAGGTATTTCCATGTTTATACAGATGGCAGTGTAGACTTTTCCATGTTTTTACCGATAGCAGTGTAGATATTTCCATGTTTACAGAGATAGAGGTGTAGACATTTCCGTCTTTGCACAGATTGAGGTGTAGATATTGCCATCTTTATACAGATATCGGTGTAGATATTTCCAAGTTTACACAGATATCTGTGTAGATATTTCCATGTTTACGCAGATAGCTTTGAAGATATTTCCATGTTTATACAGATAGCAGTGTAGATATTTCCAGGTATATACAGATAGCGGTGTAGAGATTTCCACGTTTATATAGATAGCCGTGGAGATATATCCATGTTTATACAGATAACGGTGAAGATATTTCCACGTTTATTCAGATAGCGGTGTAGATATTTCCTTGTTTATACAGATAGTGGTGTAGATATTTGCATGTTTATACAGATCGTGGTGTAGATATTTCCAAGTTTATACAGATAGCGGTGTAGATATTTCCATGTTTATAAATGTAGCGGTATAGATATTTCCATGTTTATACAGATCGCGGTTTAGATATTTCCATGTTTCTACAGATGGCAGTGTAGATATTTACATGTTTTTACAGATGGTGGTGTAGTTATTTCCATGTTTATACAGATGGCGGTGTAGATATTTCCATGTTTATAGAGATGGCTGTGTAGATATTTCCATGTTTATTCAGATGGCTGTGTAGATATTTCCATGATTATACAAATGGCAGTGTAGATATTTCCATGTTTATACAGCTGAATGTGTAGATGTTTCCGTGTTTATACAGATGGCGGTGTAGATATTTCCATGTTTATACAGCTCGCGGTGTAGATATTTCGATCTTTATACAGACGGCAGTGTAGGTATTTCCTTGTTTATACAGATAGAAGTGTAGATATTTCCATGTTTATACAGACGGTGGTATAGATAGATCCATGGTTTTGGAGATAGCAGTGTAGATATTTTAATGTTTATAAAGATGGCGGTGTAGATATTTCCATCCTTATAGAGATGGCGGTGTAGATATTTCCATGTTTATAGAGATTGCGGTGTAGGTATTTCCATGTTTATAGAGATAGCCGTGTAGGTATTTCCATGTTTATAGAGATAGCCGTGTAGATATTTCCATATTTATACAGATAGCGGTGTAGATATTTGCATGTTTATACAGATGGCGGTGTAGATATTTCCATGTTTATATAGATGGCGGTGTAGATATTTCCATATTTATACTGATAGCATTGTAGATATTTCCACGTTTATACAGATAGCGGTGTAAATAATTCCACGTTTATACAGATAGCGTTGTAGATATTCCACGTTTTACAGATAGCGGTGTAGATATTTCCAGGTTTACACAGATGGCGTTGCAGATATTTCCATGTTTATACAGATAGCGGTGTAGAGATTTCCATGTTTATACAGATGGCGGAGTAGATATTTCCATGTTTATGCAGATGGCGTTGTAGATATTTCCATGTTTATGCGGATGGCGGTGTAGATATTTCCAAGTTTATAGAATGTCATTGTAGATATTTCCACGTTTATACAGATAGCGGTGCATATATTTCCATATTTATAGAGAAGACAGTGTAGGTATTTCCATGCTTATAGAGATAGTGGTGAAGATATTTCCATGTTTATACAGATCGCGGTGTAGATATGTCCACGTTTATACAGATGGCAGTGTAGATATTTCCATGTTTATGGAGATGGCGGTGTAGATATTTTCATGTTTATAGAGATGTCGGTGTAGATGTTTCCATGTTTATAGAGATAGCGGTGTAGATATTTCCATGTTTATAGAGATAGCGGTGTAAGTATTTCCATGTTTATAGAGATAGCGGTGTAGATATTTCCATGTTTATACAGATTACAGTGTAGATATTACCATGTGTATACAGATGGCACTGTAGATATTTCCATGTTTTTAGAGATGGTGGTGTAGGTATTTCCATGCTTATACAGATGCCTCTGTAGGTATTTACATGTTTGTACAGATGGCGTTGTAGATACTTCCATGTTTATAGAGATAGTGTTGAAATTATTTCCATGTTTATACAGATAGCGGTGTAGATATTTCCATGTATATACAGACAGCGGTGTAGATATTTCTAAGTTTAGACAGATAGCGGTGTAGATATATCGATCTTTGCACAGATTGCGGTTTAGATATATCCATCTTTACAGCGATAGCGGTGTAGATATTTCCTTGTTTACACCGATAGCATTGTAGATATTTCCATGTTTATAATGGTAGCAGTGTGGAAATTTCCATGTTTATACAGATCGCGCTGTAGGTATTCCATGTTTCTACAGATGGCAGTGTAGATATTTACATGTTTATACAGATTGCGCTGTATATATTTCCATGTTTTTACAGATGGCGGTGTAGATATTTCCATGTTAATGCTGATGGCATTGAAGTTATTTCCGTATTTATAGAGATGACGGTGTAGATATTTCTAAGTTTATACAGATAGCGGTTTAGATATTTCCATATTTAAACAGATAGCGGTGTTGGTATTCCCATGTTTTTACAGATAGCGGTGTAGATATTTCCATGTTTATACAGATTACGGTGTAGATATTTCCATGTTTATACAAATGGCAGTGTAGATATTTCCATGTTTATACAGATAGTGGTGAAGATATTTCCATGTTTATACAGCTCGCGGTGTAGGTATTTCCATCTTTATACAAATGGCATTGTAGATATTTCCTTGTTTATACAAATAGTGGTGTAGATATTTCCATGTTTATACAGATGGCGGTAAAGATATATCCATGTTTTTGGAGATGGCTGTGCAGATATTTCCATGTTTATTCAGATGCAGTGTAGATATTTCCATGTTTATACAGATAGTGGTGTTGGTATTTCCATGTTTATACAGATAGCGGTATAGATATTTAAATGCTTAGACAGCTCGCGGTGTAGAGATTTGCATGTTTTCACTGATAGCGGTGTAGATATTTCCATCTTTGCACAGATTGCGTTGTAGATATTTCCATCTTTACACAGATATCGGTGTAGTTATTTCCATGTATTCACAGACAGCGGTGTAGATATTTCCATGTTTACACAGATAGCGTTGTATATATTTCCATGTTTATATAGATAGCGCTGTAGATATTTCCATGTTTATACAGATATCGGTGTAGATATTTCCATGTTCATAGAGATAACGATGTAGATATTTCCATATTTATTCAGATGGCATTGTAGATATTTCAATGTTTATTCAGATGTCAGTGTAGATATTTCCATGTCTATACAGATGGCGGTGTAGATATTAACAAGTTTACACAGATAGCGGGGTAGATATTTCCATATTTGCACAGATTGCGTTGTAGATATTTCCATCTATACACAAATAACGGTGTAGATATTTCCATCGTTGCAGAGATTGTGCTGTAGATATTTCAATCTTTACACTGATAGTGGTGTAGATATTTCCATGTTTACACAGACAGCGGTGTAGATATTTCCATGTTTATACAGATAGCGTTGTATATATTTGCATGTTTATACAGATAGTGGTGTAGATAGTTCCATGTTTATACAGATAGCGATGTAGATACTTCCATGTTTATACAGATAGCGGTGTAGGTATTTCCGTGTTTATACAGATAGCGGTGGAGATCATTCCATGTTTATACAGATAGCGGTGTAGATATTTCCATGTTTATAGAGATGGCGGTGTAGATATTTCCATGTTCATACAGATAGCGGTGTAGATATTTCCAAGTTTATGCAGATAGCGGTGTAGTTATTTAAATGTTTTTCCAGATAGCAGTGTAAATATTTCCATATTTATGCAGATAGCGGTGTAGGTATTTCCATGTTTATAGAGATAGCGGTGTAGACATTTCCATGTTTATACAGATACCTGTGTAGATATTTCCATGTGTATACAGATGGCAGTGTAGATATATCCATGGTTATAGAGATGGTGGTGTAGATATTTCCAGGCTTATGCAGATGACTGTGTAGATATTTCCATGTTTATACAGATGGCGGTGTAGATATTTACTTGTTTATAGAGAGAGCGGTGTAGATATTTCCAAGTTTATACAGATAGCGGTGTAGCTATTTCCATGTTTATAGAGATGGCGGTGTAGATATTTCCATATTTTTACAATTAACGGTGTAGATATTTCCATTTTTATTCAGATGGCGGTGTAGATATTCCCATGTTTAAAGAGATGGCTGTGTAGGTATTTCCATGTTTGTACAGATGACTGTGTAGATATTTCCATGTTTTTACAGATGGCATTGTAGATATTTCCATGTTTATAGAGATAGCGGTGTAGGCATCTCCATGTTTATAGAGATAGCGGTGTAGATATTTCCATATTTATACAGATAGCGGTGTAGGTATTTCCATGTTTATACATATAGCGATGTAGTTATCTCCATGTTTTTACAGATAGCGGTGTAGATATTTCCATGTATATACAGATAGCGGTGTAGATATTTACATGTTTATACAGATTGTGGTGTAGGTATTTCCATGTTTATACAGACAGGGGTGTAGGTATTTCCATGTTTATACACGTAGCGGTGTAGATATTTCCATTTTTATACAGATCGCGGTGTAGACATTTCCAGATTTCTACAGATAGCGGTGTAGATGTTTCCATTTTTACACAGATGGTGGTGTAGATAATTCCATGTTTATGGACACGGCGGTGTATATATATTCATGTTTATGGGGATGGTAATGTAGATATTTCTAAGTTTATAGAGATGGCGGTGTAGATATTTCCATGTTTATAGAGATAGCGGTGGAGGTATTTCCATGTGTATTGAGATGGTGGTGTAGATATTTCCATGTTTATACAGTTAGCGGTGTAGATATTTCCGTGTTTATAGAGATAGCGATGTAGATATTTCCCTATTTATACAGATAGCGGTGTAGGTATTTACATGTTTATTCAGATGGCGGTGTAGATATTTCCATGTTTATACAGATAGAGGTGTGGCTATTTCCATGTTTATACAGATACCGGTGTAAATATTTCCATGTTAATGGAGATGGCTGTGTAGATATTTCCATGTTTATACAGATGCGATGCAGTGTAGATATTTCCATGTTTATACAGATAGTGGTGTAGATATTTCCATGTTTATACAGAGGACTGTGTATGTATTTCCATGTTTATACAGAAAGCGGTATAGATTTTTTTTGTTTATACAGATAGCCATGTAGATATTTCCATGTTTATAGAGATAGCGGTGTAAACATTTCCATGTCTATAGAGATAGCGGTGTAGATATTTACATGTTTATACAGATAGTGGTTTAGATATTTCCATGTTTATACAGATAGGGGTGTAGATATTTCCATTTTTATACAGATAGCAGTGGAGATATTTCCATGTTTATACAGATGGCCGTTTAGATATTTCCATGTTTAAACTGATTGCGGTGGAGATATTTCCCTATTTATAGAGATGGCGGTGTAGATATTTCCAAGTTTATACAGATGGCGGTGTAGTTATTTCCATGTTCATGCATACGGCGGTGTAGATATTTCCAAGTTTATAGTGATGGCGGTGTAGATATTTCTATGTTTACATAGATAGCAGTGTTGATATTTCCAAGTTTATAGAGATGGCGTTGTAAGTATTTCCATGTTTATAGAGAAGGCGGTGTAAGTATTTCCATGTTTATAAAGATAGCGGTGTAGATATTTCCATGTTTAAACACATAGCGGTGTAGATATTTCCATGTTTACAGATAGTGGTGTTGGTATTTCCATGTCTATACATATAGCGTTGTAGATATTTCCATGTTTATACAGCTCACGGTGTAGATATTTGCATGTTTACACAGACGGCGTTGTAGATATTACCATCTTTGCACAGATTACGGTGTAGATATTTCCATCTTTACCCAGATAGCGGTGTAGATATTTCCATCGTTGCACATATTGTGCTGTAGATATTTCAATCTTTACACAGATAGTGGTGTAGATATTTCCATGTTTACACAGACAGCAGTGTAGATATTTCCATCTTTACACAGATAGCAGTGTAGATATTTCCTTGTTTATAAAGATAGCAGTGTAGATATTTCCATCTTTACACAGATAGCAGTGTAGATATTTCCTTTTTTATACAGATAGCAGTGTAGATATTTCCATGTTTATAATGATAGCAGTGTGGAAATTTCCATGTTTATACAAATCGCGCTGTAGATATTTCCATGTTTCTACAGATGGCAGTGTAGTTATTTACATGTTTATACAGATTGCGCTGTAGATATTTCCAAGTTTTTACAGATGGCCGTGTAGATATTTCCATGTTTATGCAGATGGCGGTGAAGGTATTTCCGTATTTATAGAGATGACGGTGTAGATATTTCCATCTTTATACAAATGGCAGTGTAGATATTTCTATGTTTATACAGGTAATGCTGAACTTATTTCCATGTTTATACAGCTCACGGTGTAGATAATTCCATGTTTATACAAATGGCAGTGTAGATATTTCCATATTTATACAGATAGTGGTGTAGATATTTCCATGTTTATACAGTTGGCGGTGAAGATAGCTCCATGTTTTTGGAGATGGCTGTGTAGATATTTACATGTTTATACAGATGCAGTGTAGATATTTCCATGTTTTTACAGATAGTGGTGTATATATTTCCATGTTTATACAGATGACTGTGTGGTATTTCCATGTTTATACAGATAGCGATGCAGATATTTCCAATGATTATACAGATAGCTTTGTAGATATTTCCATTTGTATACAGATGGCAGTATAGATATTTCCATGTTTATAGAGATGGTGGCGCAGATATTTCCTGGGTTATACAGATGACTGTGTAGATATTTCCATGTTTATACAGATGGCGGTGTAGATATTTACATGTTTATAGAGATAGCGGTGTAGATATTTCCATATTTATACAGATAGCGGTGTAGATATTTCCTTATTTACAGAGATAGCGGTGTAGATATTTCCATGTTTATGCAGATAGCGGTGTAGATATTTCCATGTTTATTCAGATAGCGGTGTAGATATTTCCATGTTTATACAGATAGCGCTGTAGATATTTCCATTTTTATACAGATAGCGGTGGAGGTATATCCATCTTTATACAGATGGCTGTGTTGATATTTCCATGTTTATACAGATTGCGGTGTAGATATTTTCCTATTTATAGAGATCGCGGTGTAGATATTTCCATGTTTACAGATAGCGGTGTTGGTATTTCCATGTTTATACAGCTCACGGTGTAGATATTTCCATGTTTACACAGATAGCAGTGTAGATATTTCCATCTTTGCACAGATTGTGGGGTAGATATTTCCATCTTTATACATATAGCTTTGTATATATTTCCATGATTACACAGATAGCGTTGTAGATATTTCCTTGTTTATAGAGATAGCGGTTTAGATATTCCCGTGTATTTGCAGATAGCGTGGTAGACATTTCCATGTTTACAGGGATAGCGGTGTAGATATTTCCATGTTTTTACAGATAGCGGTGTAGATATTTTCATGTTTATACAGATAGCGGTGTAGATATTTCCAAGTTTATAAAGGTAGCAGTGTAGAAATTTCCATGTTTATACAGATCGCGATGTGGCTATTTCCATCTTTCTACAGATGGCAGTGTAGATATTTCCATGTTTATACAGATGGCGTTATAGATATTTCAATGTTTATACAGATAGCGGTGTAGATATTTCCATATTTATGCAGACGGAGGTGTAGATATTTCCATGTTTTTAGAGATGGCAGTGTAGATATTTCTATGTTTATACAGATGACTGTGTAGATATTTCCATGTTTTTACAGATGGCGGTGCAGATATTTCCATGTTTATACAGATATCGGTGTGGCTATTTCCATGTTTATGCAGATAGCGTTGTAGATATATCCATGTTTATAGAGTTGGCTATGTAGATATTTCCACGTTTATACAGATGTCAGTATAGATATTTCCATGTTTATGCAGATGGTGGTGGAGATATTTCCATGTGTTTACAGATGACTGTGAAGATATTTCCATGTTTTTACAGATGGCGGTGGAGATATTTCCATGTATATAGAGATAGCGTTGTAGATATCTCCAAGTTTATACAGATAGCGGTGTAGATATTTCCATGTTTATAGAGATGGGGGTGTAAATATTTCCATGTTTATAGAGATAGCGGTGTAGATATTTCCATGTTTATACACATAGCGGTGTAGATATTTCCATGTTTACAGATAGCGGTGTTGTTATTTCCGTGTTTATAGAGATAGCGGTGTAGATATTTCCATGTTTATACAGCTCCCGGTGTAGATATTTCCATCTTTATATGGATGACATTGTAGATATTTCCATGTTTATTCAGATAGCGTTGTAGATATTTCCATGTTTATACAGATGGCGATGCAGATAGTTCCATGTTTATGGAAATGATGGTGTAGATATTTTCATGTTTACAGAGATGGCGGTGTAGATATTCCCATGTTTATAGAGATAGCAGTGTTGGTATTTCCATGTTTATTCAGATGGCGGTGTAGATATTTCCATGTTTATAGAGGTAGCGGTGTGGCTATTTCCATGTTTATACAGATAGCGGTCTAAATATTTCCATGTTTATGGAGATGGCTGAGTAGATATTTCCATGTTTATACAGATGCAGTGTAGATAATTCAATGTTTATACAGATAGTGGTGAAGATATTTCCATCTATATACAGATGACTGTAGGTATTTCCATGTTTATACAGATGGCGGTATGGATATTTCCATGTTTATGGAGATAGCCATGTAGATATTTCCATGTTTATACAGATAGCGGTGTAAACATTTCAATGTTTATGGAGATGACGGTTTAGATAATACCATGTTTATACAGAGAGCGGTGTAAATATTTCCATGTTTATACAGATAGCGGCGTAGATATTTAGATATTTATGCAGATAGCGGTGTAGATATTCCCATGTTTACAGAGATAGTAGTGTAGATATTTCCATATTTGCACAGATTGTGGTGTAGATATTTCCATCTTTTCCCAGAGAGCGGTGTACATATTTCCATTTTTACACAGATAGCTGTGTAGATATTTCCATGTTTACACAGATAGTGTTGTAGATAATTCCATGTTTATACAGACAGCGGTGTAAACATTTCCATGTTTATAAAGATAGCGGTGTTGATATATCCATGTTTATAGAGATAGCGATGGAGGTATTTCCATGTTTATTCATATAGCGATGTAGATTTTTCCATGTTTATACAGATAGCGGTGTAGATATTTCCATGTTTTTACAGATAGCGGTGTAGATATTTCCATGTTTATACAGATAGCGGTCTAGATATTTCCATGCTTATACAGATAGCGGTGTAGATATTTCCATTTTTATACAGATAGCTGTGGAGATATTTCTATGTTTATACAGATGGCTGTGTAGATATTTCCATGTTTATAGAGATTGCGGTGTAGCTATTTCCCTATTTATGCAGATGGCGGTGTAGATATTTCCATGTTTATACAGATAGCGGTGTCGCTATTTCCATGTTTATACAGATAGCGGTGTAGATATTTCCATGTTTATAGAGATGGGGTTGTAAGTATTTCCATGTTTATAGAGATAGCGGTGTAGATATTTCCATGTTTATACACATATCGGTGTAGATATTTCCATGTTTATACAGCTCGCGGTGTAGATATTTCCATCTTTATACAGATGACATTGTAGATATTTCCATGTTTATTCAGATAGCGCTGTAGATATTTCCATGTTTATACAGATGGCGATGCAGATAGTTCCATGTTTATTCTGATAGCGCTGTAGATATTTCCATGTTTCTACAGATGGCGATGCAGATAGTTCCATGTTTATGGAAATGATGGTGTAGATATTTTCATGTTTACAGAGATGGCGGTGTAGATATTTCCATGTTTATAGAGATAGCGGTGTAGGTATTTCCATGTTTATTCAGATGACGGTGTAGATATTTCCATGTTTATACAGGTAGCGGTGTGGCTATTTCCATGTTTATACAGATAGCGGTCTAAATATTTCCATGTTTACCGAGATGGCTGAGTAGATATATCCATGTTTATACAGATGCAGTGAAGATAATTCCATGTTTATACAGATAGTGGTGAAGATATTTCCATCTATATACAGATGACTGTGTAGGTATTTCCATGTTTATACAGATGGCGGTATGGATATTTCCATGTTTATGGAGATAGCCATGAAGATATTTCCATGTTTATACAGATAGTGGTGTAAACATTTCCATGTTTATAGAGATAGCGGTTTAGATATTTCCATGTTTATACAGATAGTGGTGTAGATATTTCCATGTTTATACAGATAGCGGCGTAGATATTTAGATATTTATGCAGATAGCGGTGTAGATATTCCCATGTTTACAGACATAGTAGTGTAGGTATTTCCATATTTGCACAGATTGTGGTGTAGAAATTTCCATCTTTTCCCAGAGAGCGGTGTAAATATTTCCATGTTTACACAGACAGCTGTGTAGATATTTCCATGTTTACACAGGTAGTGTTGTAGATATTTCCATGTTTATACAGACAGCGGTGTAAATATTTCCATGTTTATAAAGATAGCGGTGTAGATATTTCCATGTTTATAGAGATAGCGATGGAGGTATTTCCATGTTTATACACATAGCGATGTAGATATTTCCATGTTTATACAGACAGCGGTGTAGATATTTCCATGTTTATACAGATTGCGGTCTAGATATTTCCATGTTTATACAGATAGCGGTGTAGATATTTCCATGCTTATTCAGATAGCGGTGTAGATATTTCCATTTTTATACAGATAACGGTGGAGATATTTCCATGTTTATACAGATGGCTGTGTAGATATTTCCATGTTTATACAGATTGCGGTGTAGCTATTTCCCTATTTATGCAGATGGCAGTGTAGATATTTCCATGTTTATACAGATAGCTGTGTCGCTATTTCCATGTTTATACAGATAGCGGTGTAGATATTTCCATGTTTATAGAGATGTCTGTGAAGATATTTCCACATTTATACAGATGGCATTATAGATATTTCCATGTTTATGCTGATGTTGGTATAGATATTTCCATGTTCATACAGATGACTGTGAAGAAACTTCCATGTTTTTACAGATGGCGGTGTAGATATTTCTTGTATACAGAGATAGCAGTGTAGATATCTCCATGTTTATACAGATAGCGGTGTAGATATTTCCATGTGTATAAAGACAGCGGTGTAGACATTTCCCTATTTATACAGGTGGCGGTGTAGATATTTCCATGTTTATACAGATGGCGGTGTAGATATTTCCATGTTTATGCATATGGCGTTGTAGATATTTCCATGTTTATAGAGATGACGATGTAGATAATTCTATGTTTATAGAGATAGCGGTCTAGATATTTCCATGTTTATACAGATGGCGGTGTAAGTATTTCCATGTTTATAGAGATAGCGGTGTGGATATTTCCATGTTTATACACATAGCGGTGTAGATATTTCCATGTTTACAGATAGCGGTGTTGGTATTTCCATGTTTATACAGCTCACGGTGAAGATATTTCCATGTTTACACAGATAGCAGTGTAGATATTTCCATCTTTGCCCAGATTGCGGGGTAGATATTTCCATCTTTATACATATAGCGGTGTATATATTTCCATGTTTACACAGATAGCTCTGTAGATATTTCCATGATTACACACATAGCGTTGTAGATATTTCCATGTTTATAGAGATAGCGGTTTAGATATTTCCATATATGTGCAGATAGCGTTGTAGACGTTTCCATGTTTACAGGGATAGCGATGTGGATATTTCCATGTTTTTACAGATAGCGGTGTAGATATTTTCATGTTTATACAGATAGCGGTGTAGATATTTCCATCTTTATACAGATAGCGGTGTAGAAATTCCCTTGTTTATACAGATGACTGCATACGTATTTCCATGTTTTTACAGATGGCATTGCAGATATTTCCATGTTTATAGAGATAGCGGTGTAGATATTTCCATGTTTCTACAGATGGCGGTGTTGATATTTCCATCTATACACAGATGGCCGTGTAGATATTTCCATGTTTATACAGATGGCGGCGTAGATATTTCCATGCACATGCAGATGGCGGTGTAGATATTTCCATGGCTAAACAGATAGCCGTGTAGATATTTCCATGTTTACACAGATAGTTGTGTAGATATTTCCGTGTTTATACACATGGCAGAGTAGATAATTCCATCTTTATGGAGATGGCAGTGTAGATATTTTCATGTTTATAGAGATGGCGGTGTAGATATTTCCATATTTATAGAGATAGCGGTGTAGATATTTCCATCTTTCTACAGATGGCAGTGTAGATATTTCCATGTTTATACAGATGGCGGTGTAGATATTTCCATATTTATAGAGATGTCTGTGTAGATATTTCCATGTATATACAGATGGTATTGTAGGTATTTCCATGTTTATACAGATGGCTGTGTAGATATTTCCATGTGTATACAGATGGTATTGTAGGTATTTCCATGTTTATACAGATGGTGGTGAAGATATTTCCATGTTTATTCACATGACTGTTTAGATATTTCCATGTTTTTACAGATGACAGTGTAGATATTTCAATGTTTATATACATGGCGCTGTAGATATTTCCATGTTTATACAGATAACGGTGGAGATATTTCCATGTTTATACAGAGAGCAGTGGATATATTTCCATGTTTATACACATAGCGGTGTACATATTTCCATGATTATAGAGACAGCGGTGTAGGTATTTCCATGTTTATACAGATAGCGGTGCAGATATTTCCATGTTTACACAGATGCCTATGCAGATATTTCCATATTTATACAGAGGGCTTTGTAGATAATTCTATGTTTATACAGATGGCAGTGTAGATATTTAAATATTCCTACACATGACTGTGTAGGTATTTCCATGTTTATACAGATGTCTTTGTAGATATTTCCATGTTTATAGAGATAGCGGTGCAGATATTTCCATGTTTATACAGATAGCGGTGTATATATTTCCATGTTTACACAGATCATGGTGTAGATATTTCCATGTTTATACAGATACCGCTGTAAAAATATCCATGTTTATACAGACCGCAGTGTAGATATTTCCATGTTTATAGCGATAGCAGTGTAGATATTTCCATGTTTGTACAGATGGCGGTGTTGATGTTTCCATCTATACACAGATTGCCGTGTAGTTATTTCCATGTGTATTCAGATGGCATTGAAGATATTTCCATGTTTATACAGATGGTGGTGTAGATATTTCCATGTTTACACAGATGACAGTATAGGTATTTCCATGTTTATACAGATGGCGGTGTAGATATTTCCATGTTTATAGAGATAGCTGTGTAGATATTTCCATGTTTATATAGATAGCGTTGTAGATATTTCCATGTTTATACAGATGGCCGTGTAGTTATTTCCATATTTATACATATGTCTGTGTAGGTATTTCCATGTGTTTACAGATGGTATTGTAGGTATTTCCATGTTTATACAGATGGTGGTGTAGATATTTCCATGCTTATACAGTTGACGGTGTAGATATTTCCATGTTTTTACAGATGGCAGTGTAGATATTTCAATGTATACACAGATGGCCCTGTAGATATTTCCATGTTTATACAGATAACGGTGGAGATATTTCCATGTTTATACAGAGAGCAGTGGAGATATTTCCATGTTTATACACATAGCGGTGTGCATATTTCCATGTTTATAGAGACAGCGGTGTAGGTATTTCCATGATTATACAGATAGCGGTGCAGTTATTTCCATGTTTACACAGATGCCTATGCAGAAATTTCCATATTTATACAGAGGGCTTTGTAGATATTTCTATGTTTATACAGATGGCAGTGTAGATATTTAAATATTCCTACACATGAGTGTGTAGGTATTTCCATGTTTATACAGATGTCTTTGTAGATATTTCCATGTTTATAGAGATAGCGGTGCAGATATTTCCATGTTTATACAGATAGCGGTGTATATATTTCCATGTTTACAAAGATCATGGTGTAGATATTTCCATGTTTATACAGATACCGGTGTAGAAATTTCCATGTTTATACAGACCGCAGTGTAGATATTTCCATGTTTATAGATATAGCAGTGTAGATATTTGCATGTTTCTACAGATGTCGGTGTTGATGTTTCCATCTATACACAGATTGCCGTGTAGGTATTTCCATGTGTATTCAGATGGCATTGAAGATATTTCCATGTTTATACAGATGGTGGTGTAGATATTTCCACGTTTACACAGATGACTGTATAGGTATTTCCATGTTTATACAGATGGCGGTGTAGATATTTCCATGTTTATACAGATCGCGGTGTAGATATTTCCATGTTTATACAGATCGCGGTGTAGATATTTCCATGTTTACACAGATAGCGGTGTAGATATTTCCATGTTTACACAGATTGCGGTGTAGATATTTCCATCTTTCTACAGATGGCATTGTATATATTTCCATGTTTATACAGATGGCGGTGTTGATATTTCCATCTATACACAGATGGCCTTGTGGATATTTCCATGTTTATACAGATGGCGGCGTAGATATTTCCATGGACATGCAGATGGCGGTGTAGATATTTCCATGTCTAAACAGATAGCGGTGTAGACATTTCCATGTTTACACCGATAGTGGTGTAGATATTTCCGTGTTTATACACATGGCAGAGTAGATACTTCCATCTTTTTGGAGATGGCATTGTAGATATTTTCATGTTTATAGAGATGGCGGTGTAGATATTTCCATATTTACAGAGATAGTGGTGTAGATATTTCCATCTTTCTACAGATGGCAGTGTAGATATTTCCATGTTTATACTGATGGCGGTGTAGATATTTCCATATTTATACAGATGTCTGTGTAGATATTTCCATGTTTATACAGATGGTATTGTAGGTATTTCCATGTTTATACAGATGGCTGTGTAGATATTTCCATACTAATACAGATGTCTGTGTAGATATTTCCATGTGTATACAGATGGTATTGTAGCTATTTCCATGTTTATACAGATGGTGGTGTAGATATTTCCATGTTTATTCAGATGACTGTGTAGATATTTCCATGTTTTTACAGATGGCAGTGTAGATATTTCAATGTTTATAGAGATGGCGCTGTAGATATTTCCATGTTTATAGAGATAACGGTGGAGATATTCCCATGTTTATACAGAGAGCAGTGGAGATATTTCCATGTTTATACACATAGCGGTGTACATATTTCCATGATTATAAAGACAGCGTTGTAGGTATTTCCATGTTTATACAGATAGCGGTGCAGATATTTCCATGTTTACACAGATGCCTATGCAGATATTTCCAAATTTATACAGAGGGCTTTCTAGATATTTCTATGTTTATAGCGATGGCAGTGTAGATATTTAAATATTCCTACACATGACTGTGTAGGTATTTCCATGTTTATACAGATGTCTTTGTAGATATTTCCATGTTTATAGAGATAGCGGTGCAGATATTTCCATGTTTATACAGATAGCGGTGTAGATATTTCTATGTTTATACAGACCGTGGTGTAGATATTTCCATGTTTATACAGATAGCGGTGCAGATATTTCCATGTTTATACTGATCGTGGTGTAGATATTTCCATGTTTATAGAGATGGCGGTGTAGATATTTCCATGTTCATAGAGATAGCGGTGTTGATTTTTCCATGTTTATAGAGATAGCAGTGTGGATATTTCCATGTTTATACAGATAGGAATGTAGATATTTCCATGTTTATACAGATGGCCGTGTAGATATTTCCAAGTTTATACAGATGACTTTGTAGGTATTTCCATGTTTATACAGATGGCGGTGTAGTTATTTCCATGTTTATAGAGATAGCTGTGTAGATATTTCCATGTTTATACAGATAGCGGTGTAGATATTTCCAAGTTTATACAGATAGCGGTGTAGATATTTCCATATTTATACAGATAACGGTGTAGAAATTTCCATGTTTATACAGATAGCGGTGTAAATATTTCCATGTTTATACAGATCACGGTGTAGCTATTTCCATGTTTATAGAGATAGCGGTGTAGATTTTCCATGTTTATACAGATAGCGGTGTAGATATTTCCATGTTTATACAGACCGCGGTGTAGATATTTCCATGGTTATACAGATAGCGGTGCAGATATTTCCATGTTTGTACAGTTGGCGGTGTTGATATTTCCATCTATACACAGATGACCGTGTAGATATTTCCATGTTTATACAGATAGCGGCGCAGATATTTCCATGAATATGTAGATGGTGGTGTAGATATTTCCATGTTTATACAGATAGCGGTGTAGTTATTTCCATGTTTATATAGATAGCAGTGTAGATATTTCCAAGTATATATACATGGCTGTGAAGATATTTCCATGTTTATACATATGGCGGTGTAGATATTTCCATGTTTATACAGATAACTTTGTAAGTATTTCCATGTTTATACAGATGGCGGTGTAGATATTTCGATGTTTATAGAGATAGCAGTGGAGATATTTCCATGTTTATACAGATAGCGGTGTAGATGTTTCCATGTTTATAGTGATCGTGGTGTAGATATTTCCATGTTTATAGAGATGGCGGTGTAGATATTTCCATGTTCATAGAGATAGCGGTGTTGATTTTTCCATGTTTATAGGGAAAGCGGTGTGGATATTTCCATGTTTATACAGATAGGGGTGTAGATATTTCCATGTTTATAGAGATGGCGGTGTAGATATTTCCATGTTTACACTGATCACAGTGTAGATATTTGCTTGTTTATACAAATAGCGGTGTAGTTATTTCCATGTTTATACAGATAGCGGTGTAGATATTTCCATGTTTATACAGATAACGGTGTAGATATTTCCATGTTTATACAGACCGCGGTGTAGATATTTCCATATTTATACAGATCGCGGTGTAGGTATTTCCATGTGTATACAGATAGCGGTGTAGATATTTCCATGTTTTTACAGATATCGTTGTAGATATTTCCGTGTTTACACAGATTGCGGTGTAGATATTTCCATCTTTCTACAGATGGCATTGTAGATATTTCCATGTTTATATAGATGGCGGTGTAGATATTTCCATGTTTATATAGATGGTGGTTAAGATATTACCATGTTTATACAGATAGCGGTGTAGAAATTTCCATGTATATACAGATCGTGGTGAAGATATTACCATGTTTATACAGATAGCGGTGTAGATATTTCCATGTTTGTACAGATCGCGGTGTTGATATTTCCATGTTTATACAGATCGCGGTGTAGATATTTCCATGTTTATACAGATAGCGGTGTAGATATTTCCATATTTATACAGATAACGGTGTAGAAATTTCCATGTTTATACAGATGGCCGTGTAGATATTTCCAAGTTTATACAGATGACTTTGTAGGTATTTCCATGTTTATACAGATGGCGGTGTAGTTATTTCCATGTTTATAGAGATAGCTGTGTAGATATTTCCATGTTTATACAGATAGCGGTGTAGATATTTCCAAGTTTATACAGATAGCGGTGTAGATATTTCCATATTTATACAGATAACGGTGTAGAAATTTCCATGTTTATACAGATAGCGGTGTAAATATTTCCATGTTTATACAGATCACGGTGTAGCTATTTCCATGTTTATAGAGATAGCGGTGTAGATTTTCCATGTTTATACAGATAGCGGTGTAGATATTTCCATGTTTATACAGACCGCGGTGTAGATATTTCCATGGTTATACAGATAGCGGTGCAGATATTTCCATGTTTGTACAGTTGGCGGTGTTGATATTTCCATCTATACACAGATGACCGTGTAGATATTTCCATGTTTATACAGATAGCGGCGCAGATATTTCCATGAATATGTAGATGGTGGTGTAGATATTTCCATGTTTATACAGATAGCGGTGTAGTTATTTCCATGTTTATATAGATAGCAGTGTAGATATTTCCAAGTATATATACATGGCTGTGAAGATATTTGCATGTTTATACATATAGCGGTGTAGATATTTCCATGTTTATACAGATAACTTTGTAAGTATTTCCATGTTTATACAGATGGCGGTGTAGATATTTCGATGTTTATAGAGATAGCAGTGGAGATATTTCCATGTTTATACAGATAGCGGTGTAGATGTTTCCATGTTTATAGTGATCGTGGTGTAGATATTTCCATGTTTATAGAGATGGCGGTGTAGATATTTCCATGTTCATAGAGATAGCGGTGTTGATTTTTCCATGTTTATAGGGAAAGCGGTGTGGATATTTCCATGTTTATACAGATAGGGGTGTAGATATTTCCATGTTTATAGAGATGGCGGTGTAGATATTTCCATGTTTACACTGATCACAGTGTAGATATTTTCTTGTTTATACAAATAGCGGTGTAGTTATTTCCATGTTTATACAGATAGCGGTGTAGATATTTCCATGTTTATACAGATAACGGTGTAGATATTTCCATGTTTCTACAGACCGCGGTGTATATATTTCCATGTTTATACAGATCGCGGTGTAGGTATTTCCATGTGTATACAGATAGCGGTGTAGATATTTCCATGTTTTTACAGATATCGTTGTAGATATTTCCGTGTTTACACAGATTGCGGTGTAGATATTTCCATCTTTCTACAGATGGCATTGTAGATATTTCCATGTTTATATAGATGGCGGTGTAGATATTTCCATGTTTATATAGATGGTGGTTAAGATATTACCATGTTTATACAGATAGCGGTGTAGAAATTTCCATGTATATACAGATCGTGGTGAAGATATTACCATGTTTATACAGATAGCGGTGTAGATATTTCCATGTTTGTACAGATCACGGTGTTGATATTTCCATGTTTATACAGATCGCGGTGTAGATATTTCCATGTTTATACAGATAGCGGTGTAGATATTTCCATGTTTATACAGATAGCGGTGTAGATATTTCCATATTTATACAGATAACGGTGTAGAAATTTCCATGTTTATACAGATGGCCGTGTAGATATTTCCAAGTTTATACAGATGACTTTGTAGGTATTTCCATGTTTATACAGATGGCGGTGTAGTTATTTCCATGTTTATAGAGATAGCTGTGTAGATATTTCCATGTTTATACAGATAGCGGTGTAGATATTTCCAAGTTTATACAGATAGCGGTGTAGATATTTCCATATTTATACAGATAACGGTGTAGAAATTTCCATGTTTATACAGATAGCGGTGTAAATATTTCCATGTTTATACAGATCACGGTGTAGCTATTTCCATGTTTATAGAGATAGCGGTGTAGATTTTCCATGTTTATACAGATAGCGGTGTAGATATTTCCATGTTTATACAGACCGCGGTGTAGATATTTCCATGGTTATACAGATAGCGGTGCAGATATTTCCATGTTTGTACAGTTGGCGGTGTTGATATTTCCATCTATACACAGATGACCGTGTAGATATTTCCATGTTTATACAGATAGCGGCGCAGATATTTCCATGAATATGTAGATGGTGGTGTAGATATTTCCATGTTTATACAGATAGCGGTGTAGTTATTTCCATGTTTATATAGATAGCAGTGTAGATATTTCCAAGTATATATACATGGCTGTGAAGATATTTCCATGTTTATACATATGGCGGTGTAGATATTTCCATGTTTATACAGATAACTTTGTAAGTATTTCCATGTTTATACAGATGGCGGTGTAGATATTTCGATGTTTATAGAGATAGCAGTGGAGATATTTCCATGTTTATACAGATAGCGGTGTAGATGTTTCCATGTTTATAGTGATCGTGGTGTAGATATTTCCATCTTTATAGAGATGGCGGTGTAGATATTTCCATGTTCATAGAGATAGCGGTGTTGATTTTTCCATGTTTATAGGGAAAGCGGTGTGGATATTTCCATGTTTATACAGATAGGGGTGTAGATATTTCCATGTTTATAGAGATGGCGGTGTAGATATTTCCATGTTTACACTGATCACAGTGTAGATATTTGCTTGTTTATACAAATAGCGGTGTAGTTATTTCCATGTTTATACAGATAGCGGTGTAGATATTTCCATGTTTATACAGATAACGGTGTAGATATTTCCATGTTTATACAGACCGCGGTGTAGATATTTCCATGTTTATACAGATCGCGGTGTAGGTATTTCCATGTGTATACAGATAGCGGTGTAGATATTTCCATGTTTTTACAGATATCGTTGTAGATATTTCCGTGTTTACACAGATTGCGGTGTAGATATTTCCATCTTTCTACAGATGGCATTGTAGATATTTCCATGTTTATATAGATGGCGGTGTAGATATTTCCATGTTTATATAGATGGTGGTTAAGATATTACCATGTTTTTACAGATAGCGGTGTAGAAATTTCCATGTATATACAGATCGTGGTGAAGATATTACCATGTTTATACAGATAGCGGTGTAGATATTTCCATGTTTGTACAGATCGCGGTGTTGATATTTCCATGTTTATACAGATCGCGGTGTAGATATTTCCATGTTTATACAGATAGCGGTGTAGATATTTCCATGTTTATACAGATAGCGGTGTAGATATTTCCATATTTATACAGATAACGGTGTAGAAATTTCCATGTTTATACTGACAGCGGTGTAAATATTTCCATGTTTATACAGATCACGGTGTAGATATTTCCATGTTTATAGAGATAGCGGTGTAGATATTTCCATGTTTATAAAGATAGCGGTGTAGATATTTCCATTTTTATACAGACCGCGGTGTAGATGTTTCCAAGGTTATACAGATAGCGGTGTAGATATTTCCATGTTTATACAGATAGCGGTGTAGATATTTCCATATTTATACAGATAACGGTGTAGAAATTTCCATGTTTATACAGATAGCGGTGTAAATATTTCCATGTTTATACAGATCACGGTGTAGATATTTACATGTTTATAGAGATAGCGGTGTATATATTTCCATGTTTATACAGATAGCGATGTAGATATTTCCATGTTTATACAGATAACGGTGTAGATATTTCCATGTTTATACAGACCGCGGTGTAGATATTTCCATGGTTATACAGATAGCGGTGCAGATATTTCCATGTTTGTACAGATGGCGGTGTTGATATTTCCATCTATACACAGATGACCGTGTAGATATTTCCATGTTTATACAGATGGCGGCGCAGATATTTCCATGGATATGTAGATGGTAGTGTAGATATTTCCATGTTTATACAGATAGCGGTGTAGATATTTCCATGTATATACAGATCGTGGTGAAGATGTTTCCATATTTATACAGATCGCGGTGTAGATATTTCCATGTTTATACAGATCGCGGTGTTGATATTTCCATGTTTATGCAGATAGCGGTGTAGATATTTCCATGTTTATAGAGATAGCGGTGTAGATATTTCCATGTTTGTAGAGATAGCGGTGTAGGTATTTCCATGTTTATAGACATAGCGGTGTAGATATTTCCATGTTTATATAGATGGCGTTGTAGATATTTCCATGTTTATACCGATAGCGGTGTTGGTTTTTCCACGTTTCTACATATAGCGATGTAGATATTTCCATGTTTATACAGCTCGCGGTACAGATATTTATATCTTTATACAGATGGCATTGTAGATATTTCCTTGTTCACACAGATTGCGGTGTAGATGTTTCCATGTTTATACAGATGGCGGAGTAGTTAGTTCCATATTTATGGAGATGGCAGTGTAGATATTTTCATGTTTATAGAGATGGCGGTGTAGATATTTCCATGTTTATAGAGATAGCAGTGTAGGTATTTACATGCTTATACAGATGGCTGTTTAGATATTTCCATGTGTATACAGATGGCATTGTAGATATTTCCATGTTTATAGAGATGACTGTATAGGTATTTCCATGTTTTTACAGTTGGCAGTGCAGATATTTCCATGTTTATAGAGATAGCGGTGTAGATATTTCCATGTTTGTACAGATGGCGGTGTTGATATTTCCATCTATACACAGATGGCAGTGTAGATATTTCCACGTTTATACAGATGGGGGCGTAGATATTTCCATAGACATGCAGATGGAGGTGTAGATATGTCCATGTTTATACAGGTAGCGGTGTAGATATTTCCATGTTTACACAGATGGTGGTGTAGATATTTCCGTGTATATACACATGGCGGAGTAGATACTTCCATCTTTATGGAGATGGCAGTGTAGATATTTTCATGTTTATAGAGATGGCGGTGTAGATATTTGAATATTTATAGAGATAGCGGTGTAGATATTTCCATGTTTCTACAGATGGCAGTGTAGATACTTCCATGTTTATACAGATGTCCGTGTAGTTATTTCCATATTTATACAGATGTCTGTGTACATATTTCCATGTGTATACAGATGGTATTGTAGGTATTTCCATGTATATACAGATGGTGGTGTAGATATTTCAATGCTTATACTGTTGGCGGTGTAGATATTTCCATGTTTTTACAGATGGCAGTGTAGATATTTCAATGTTTATAGACATGGCCCTGTAGATATTTCCATGTTTATACAGATAACGGTGGAGATATTTCCATGTTTATACAGAGAGCAGTGGAGATATTTCCATGTTTATACACATAGCGGTGTACATATTTCCATGTTTATAGAGACAGCATTTAGGTATTTCCATGTTTATACAGATAGCGGTGCAGATATTTCCATGTTTACACAGATGCCTATGCAGATATTTCCATATTTATACAGGGGGCCTTGTAGATATTTCTATGTTTATACAGATGGCAGTGTAGATATTTAAATATTCCTACACATGACTGTGTAGGTATTTCCATGTTTATACAGATGTCTTGTAGATGTTTCCATGTTTATAGAGATAGCAGTGCAGATATTTCCATGTTTATACAGATAGCGGTGTATATATTTCCATGTTTACACAGATCATGGTGTAGATATTTCCATGTTTATACAGATACCGGTGTAGATATTTCCATGTTTATACAGACCGCAGTGTAGATATTTCCATGTTTATAGGGATAGCAGTGTAGGTATTTCCATGTTTGTACAGATGGCGGTGTTGATGTTTCCATCTATACACAGATTGCCGTGTAGGTATTTCCATGGGTATTCCGATGGCATTGAAGATATTTCCATGTTTATACAGATGGTGGTGTAGATATTTCCATGTTTACACAGATGACTGTATAGGTATTTCCATGTTTATACAGATGGCAGTGTAGATATTTCCATGTTTATAGAGATAGCTCTGTAGATATTTCCATGTTTATACAGATAGCGGTGAAGATATTTCCATGTGTTTACAGATAGCGGTGTAGATAGTTCAATGTTTACACAGATTGCGGTGTAGATATTTCCATCTTTCTACAGATGGCATTGTAGATATTTCCATGTTTATACAGATGGCGGTGTAGCTATTTCCATGTTTATATAGATGGTGGTGTAGATACAACCATGTTTATACAGGTAGCGGTGTAGATATTTCCATGTTTATACAGATTGTGGTGAAAATATTTCCATCTTTATACAGATCACGGTGTAGATATTTCCGTGTTTATACAGATCGCGGTGTAGATATTTCCATGTTTATACAGATAGCGGTGTACATATTTCCATGTTTATACAGATAGCGGTGTAGATATTTCCATATTTATACAGATAACGGTGTAGAAATTTCCATGTTTATACTGACAGCGGTGTAAATATTTCCATGTTTATACAGATCACGGTGTAGATATTTCCATGTTTATAGAGATAGCGGTGTAGATATTTCCATGTTTATAAAGATAGCGGTGTAGATATTTCCATTTTTATACAGACCGCGGTGTAGATGTTTCCAAGGTTATACAGATAGCGGTGTAGATATTTCCATGTTTATACAGATAGCGGTGTAGATATTTCCATATTTATACAGATAACGGTGTAGAAATTTCCATGTTTATACAGATAGCGGTGTAAATATTTCCATGTTTATACAGATCACGGTGTAGATATTTACATCTTTATAGAGATAGCGGTGTAGATATTTCCATGCTTATACAGATAGCGGTGTAGTTATTTCCATGTTTATACAGATAACGGTGTAGATATTTCCATGTTTATACAGACCACGGTGTAGATATTTCCATGGTTATACAGATAGCGGTGCAGATATTTCCATGTTTGTACAGATGGCGGTGTTGATATTTCCATCTATACACAGATGACCGTGTAGATATTTCCATGTTTATACAGATGGCGGCGCAGATATTTCCATGGATATGTAGATGGTAGTGTAGATATTTCCATGTTTATACAGATCGTGGTGAAGATGTTTCCATATTTATACAGATCGCGGTGTAGATATTTCCATGTTTATACAGATCGCGGTGTTGATATTTCCATGTTTATGCAGATAGCGGTGTAGATATTTCCATGTTTATACAGATAGCGGTGTAGATATTTCCATGTTTGTAGAGATAGCGGTGTAGGTATTTCCATGTTTATAGACATAGCGGTGTAGATATTTCCATGTTTATATAGATGGCGTTGTAGATATTTCCATGTTTATACCGATAGCGGTGTTGGTTTTTCCACGTTTCTACATATAGCGATGTAGATATTTCCATGTTTATACAGCTCGCGGTACAGATATTTATATCTTTATACAGATGGCATTGTAGATATTTCCTTGTTCACACAGATTGCGGTGTAGATGTTTCCATGTTTATACAGATGGCGGAGTAGTTAGTTCCATATATATGGAGATGGCAGTGTAGATATTTTCATGTTTATAGAGATGGCGGTGTAGATATTTCCATGTTTATAGAGATAGCAGTGTAGGTATTTACATGCTTATACAGATGGCTGTTTAGATATTTCCATGTGTATACAGATGGCATTGTAGATATTTCCATGTTTATAGAGATGACTGTATAGGTATTTCCATGTTTTTACAGTTGGCAGTGCAGATATTTCCATGTTTATAGAGATAGCGGTGTAGATATTTCCATGTTTGTACAGATGGCGGTGTTGATATTTCCATCTATACACAGATGGCAGTGTAGATATTTCCACGTTTATACAGATGGTGGCGTAGATATTTCCATAGACATGCAGATGGAGGTGTAGATATGTCCATGTTTATACAGGTAGCGGTGTAGATATTTCCATGTTTACACAGATGGTGGTGTAGATATTTCCGTGTATATACACATGGCAGAGTAGATACTTCCATCTTTATGGAGATGGCAGTGTAGATATTTTCATGTTTATAGAGATGGCGGTGTAGATATTTGAATATTTATAGAGATAGCGGTGTAGATATTTCCATGTTTATACAGATCGCGGTGTAGATATTTCCATGTTTATACAGATGGCCGTGTAGTTATTTCCATATTTATACAGATGTCTGTGTACATATTTCCATGTGTATACAGATGGTATTGTAGGTATTTCCATGTATATACAGATGGTGGTGTAGATATTTCAATGCTTATACTGTTGGCGGTGTAGATATTTCCATGTTTTTACAGATGGCAGTGTAGATATTTCAATGTTTATAGACATGGCCCTGTAGATATTTCCATGTTTATACAGATAACGGTGGAGATATTTCCATGTTTATACAGAGAGCAGTGGAGATATTTCCATGTTTATACACATAGCGGTGTACATATTTCCATGTTTATAGAGACAGCATTTAGGTATTTCCATGTTTATACAGATAGCGGTGCAGATATTTCCATGTTTACACAGATGCCTATGCAGATATTTCCATATTTATACAGAGGGCTTTGTAGATATTTCTATGTTTATACAGATGGCAGTGTAGATATTTAAATATTCCTACACATGACTGTGTAGGTATTTCCATGTTTATACAGATGTCTTGTAGATGTTTCCATGTTTATAGAGATAGCAGTGCAGATATTTCCATGTTTATACAGATAGTGGTGTATATATTTCCATGTTTACACAGATCATGGTGTAGATATTTCCATGTTTATACAGATACCGGTGTAGATATTTCCATGTTTATACAGACCGCAGTGTAGATATTTCCATGTTTATAGAGATAGCAGTGTAGATATTTCCATGTTTGTACAGATGGCGGTGTTGATGTTTCCATCTATACACAGATTGCCGTGTAGGTATTTCCATGGGTATTCCGATGGCATTGAAGATATTTCCATGTTTATACAGATGGTGGTGTAGATATTTCCATGTTTACACAGATGACTGTATAGGTATTTCCATGTTTATACAGATGGCAGTGTAGATATTTCCATGTTTATAGAGATAGCTCTGTAGATATTTCCATGTTTATACAGATAGCGGTGAAGATATTTCCATGTGTTTACAGATAGCGGTGTAGATAGTTCCATGTTTACACAGATTGTGGTGTAGATATTTCCATCTTTCTACAGATGGCATTGTAGATATTTCCATGTTTATACAGATGGCGGTGTAGATATTTCCATGTTTATATAGATGGTGGTGTAGATATTACAATGTTTATGCAGGTAGCGGTGTAGATATTTCCATGTTTATACAGATTGTGGTGAGTATATTTCCATGTTTATACAGATCACGGTGTAGATATTTCCGTGTTTATACAGATCGCGGTGTAGATATTTCCATGTTTATACAGATAGCGGTGTAGATATTTCCATGTTTATACAGATAGCGGTGTAGATATTTCCATATTTATACAGATAACGGTGTAGAAATTTCCATGTTTATACTGACAGCGGTGTAAATATTTCCATGTTTATACAGATCACGGTGTAGATATTTCCATGTTTATAGAGATAGCAGTGTAGATATTTCCATGTTTATAAAGATAGCGGTGTAGATATTTCCATTTTTATACAGACCGCGGTGTAGATGTTTCCAAGGTTATACAGATAGCGGTGTAGATATTTCCATGTTTATACAGATAGCGGTGTAGATATTTCCATATTTATACAGATAACGGTGTAGAAATTTCCATGCTTATACAGATAGCGGTGTAAATATTTCCATGTTTATACAGATCACGGTGTAGATATTTACATCTTTATAGAGATAGCGGTGTAGATATTTCCATGTTTATACAGATAGCGGTGTAGATATTTCCATGTTTATACAGATAACGGTGTAGATATTTCCATGTTTATACAGACCGCGGTGTAGATATTTCCATGGTTATACAGATAGCGGTGCAGATATTTCCATGTTTGTACAGATGGCGGTGTTGATATTTCCATCTATACACAGATGTCCGTGTAGATATTTCCATGTTTATACAGATGGCGGCGCAGATATTTCCATGGATATGTAGATGGTAGTGTAGATATTTCCATGTTTATACAGATAGCGGTGTAGATATTTCCATGTATATACAGATCGTGGTGAAGATGTTTCCATATTTATACAGATCGCGGTGTAGATATTTCCATGTTTATACAGATCGCGGTGTTGATATTTCCATGTTTATGCAGATAGCGGTGTAGGTATTTCCATGTTTATACAGATAGCGGTGTAGATATTTCCATGTTTGTAGAGATAGCGGTGTAGGTATTTCCATGTTTATAGACATAGCGGTGTAGATATTTCCATGTTTATATAGATGGCGTTGTAGATATTTCCATGTTTATACCGATAGCGGTGTTGGTTTTTCCACGTTTCTACATATAGCGATGTAGATATTTCCATGTTTATACAGCTCGCGGTACAGATATTTATATCTTTATACAGATGGCATTGTAGATATTTCCTTGTTCACACAGATTGCGGTGTAGATGTTTCCATGTTTATACAGATGGCGGAGTAGTTAGTTCCATATTTATGGAGATGGCAGTGTAGATATTTTCATGTTTATAGAGATGGCGGTGTAGATATTTCCATGTTTATAGAGATAGCAGTGTAGGTATTTACATGCTTATACAGATGGCTGTTTAGATATTTCCATGTGTATACAGATGGCATTGTAGATATTTCCATGTTTATAGAGATGACTGTATAGGTATTTCCATGTTTTTACATTTGGCAGTGCAGATATTTCCATGTTTATAGAGATAGCGGTGTAGATATTTCCATGTTTGTACAGATGGCGGTGTTGATATTTCCATCTATACACAGATGGCAGTGTAGATATTTCCACGTTTATACAGATGGTGGCGTAGATATTTCCATAGACATGCAGATGGAGGTGTAGATATGTCCATGTTTATACAGGTAGCGGTGTAGATATTTCCATGTTTACACAGATGGTGGTGTAGATATTTCCGTGTATATACACATGGCGGAGTAGATACTTCCATCTTTATGGAGATGGCAGTGTAGATATTTTCATGTTTATAGAGATGGCGGTGTAGATATTTGAATATTTATAGAGATAGCGGTGTAGATATTTCCATGTTTCTACAGATGGCAGTCTAGTTATTTCCATGTTTATACAGATGGCCGTGTAGTTATTTCCATATTTATACAGATGTCTGTGTACATATTTCCATGTGTATACAGATGGTATTGTAGGTATTTCCATGTATATACAGATGGTGGTGTAGATATTTCAATGCTTATACTGTTGGCGGTGTAGATATTTCCATGTTTTTACAGATGGCAGTGTAGATATTTCAATGTTTATAGAGATGGCCCTGTAGATATTTCCATGTTTATACAGATAATGGTGGAGATATTTCCATGTTTATACAGAGAGCAGTGGAGATATTTCCATGTTTATACACATAGCGGTGTACATATTTCCATGTTTATAGAGACAGCATTTAGGTATTTCCATGTTTATACAGATAGCGGTGCAGATATTTCCATGTTTACACAGATGCCTATGCAGATATTTCCATATTTATACAGAGGGCTTTGTAGATATTTCTATGTTTATACAGATGGCAGAGTAGATATTTAAATATTCCTACACATGACTGTGTAGGTATTTCCATGTTTATACAGATGTCTTGTAGATGTTTCCATGTTTATAGTGATAGCAGTGCAGATATTTCCATGTTTATACAGATAGCGGTGTATATATTTCCATGTTTACACAGATCATGGTGTAGATATTTCCATATTTATACAGATACCGGTGTAGATATTTCCATCTTTATACAGACCGCAGTGTAGATATTTCCATGTTTATAGAGATAGCAGTGTAGATATTTCCATGTTTGTACAGATGGCGGTGTTGATGTTTCCATCTATACACAGATTGCCGTGTAGGTATTTCCATGGGTATTCCGATGGCATTGAAGATATTTCCATGTTTATACAGATGGTGGTGTAGATATTTCCATGTTTACACAGATGACTGTATAGGTATTTCCATGTTTATACAGATGGCAGTGTAGATATTTCCATGTTTATAGAGATAGCTCTGTAGATATTTCCATGTTTATACAGATAGCGGTGAAGATATTTCCATGTGTTTACAGACAGCGGTGTAGATAGTTCCATGTTTACACAGATTGCGGTGTAGATATTTCCATCTTTCTACAGATGGCATTGTAGATATTTCCATGTTTATACAGATGGCGGTGTAGATATTTCCATGTTTATATAGATGGTGGTGTAGATATTACAATGTTTATACAGGTAGCAGTGTAGATATTTCCATGTTTATACAGATTGTGGTGAGTATATTTCCATGTTTATACAGATCACGGTGTAGATATTTCCGTGTTTATACAGATCGCGGTGTAGATATTTCCATGTTTATACAGATAGCGGTGTAGATATTTCCATGTTTATACAGATAGCGTTGTAGATATTTCCATATTTATACAGATAACGGTGTAGAAATTTCCATGTTTATACTGACAGCGGTGTAAATATTTCCATGTTTATACAGATCACGGTGTAGATATTTCCATGTTTATAGAGATGGCGGAGTAGTTAGTTCCATATTTATGGAGATGGCAGTGTAGATATTTTCATGTTTATAGAGATGGCGGTGTAGATATTTCCATGTTTATAGAGATAGCAGTGTAGGTATTTACATGCTTATACAGATGGCTGTTTAGATATTTCCATGTGTATACAGATGGCATTGTAGATATTTCCATGTTTATAGAGATGACTGTATAGGTATTTCCATGTTTTTACATTTGGCAGTGCAGATATTTCCATGTTTATAGAGATAGCGGTGTAGATATTTCCATGTTTGTACAGATGGCGGTGTTGATATTTCCATCTATACACAGATGGCAGTGTAGATATTTCCACGTTTATACAGATGGTGGCGTAGATATTTCCATAGACATGCAGATGGAGGTGTAGATATGTCCATGTTTATACAGGTAGCGGTGTAGATATTTCCATGTTTACACAGATGGTGGTGTAGATATTTCCGTGTATATACACATGGCGGAGTAGATACTTCCATCTTTATGGAGATGGCAGTGTAGATATTTTCATGTTTATAGAGATGGCGGTGTAGATATTTGAATATTTATAGAGATAGCGGTGTAGATATTTCCATGTTTCTACAGATGGCAGTCTAGTTATTTCCATGTTTATACAGATGGCCGTGTAGTTATTTCCATATTTATACAGATGTCTGTGTACATATTTCCATGTGTATACAGATGGTATTGTAGGTATTTCCATGTATATACAGATGGTGGTGTAGATATTTCAATGCTTATACTGTTGGCGGTGTAGATATTTCCATGTTTTTACAGATGGCAGTGTAGATATTTCAATGTTTATAGAGATGGCCCTGTAGATATTTCCATGTTTATACAGATAATGGTGGAGATATTTCCATGTTTATACAGAGAGCAGTGGAGATATTTCCATGTTTATACACATAGCGGTGTACATATTTCCATGTTTATAGAGACAGCATTTAGGTATTTCCATGTTTATACAGATAGCGGTGCAGATATTTCCATGTTTACACAGATGCCTATGCAGATATTTCCATATTTATACAGAGGGCTTTGTAGATATTTCTATGTTTATACAGATGGCAGAGTAGATATTTAAATATTCCTACACATGACTGTGTAGGTATTTCCATGTTTATACAGATGTCTTGTAGATGTTTCCATGTTTATAGTGATAGCAGTGCAGATATTTCCATGTTTATACAGATAGCGGTGTATATATTTCCATGTTTACACAGATCATGGTGTAGATATTTCCATATTTATACAGATACCGGTGTAGATATTTCCATCTTTATACAGACCGCAGTGTAGATATTTCCATGTTTATAGAGATAGCAGTGTAGATATTTCCATGTTTGTACAGATGGCGGTGTTGATGTTTCCATCTATACACAGATTGCCGTGTAGGTATTTCCATGGGTATTCCGATGGCATTGAAGATATTTCCATGTTTATACAGATGGTGGTGTAGATATTTCCATGTTTACACAGATGACTGTATAGGTATTTCCATGTTTATACAGATGGCAGTGTAGATATTTCCATGTTTATAGAGATAGCTCTGTAGATATTTCCATGTTTATACAGATAGCGGTGAAGATATTTCCATGTGTTTACAGACAGCGGTGTAGATAGTTCCATGTTTACACAGATTGCGGTGTAGATATTTCCATCTTTCTACAGATGGCATTGTAGATATTTCCATGTTTATACAGATGGCGGTGTAGATATTTCCATGTTTATATAGATGGTGGTGTAGATATTACAATGTTTATACAGGTAGCAGTGTAGATATTTCCATGTTTATACAGATTGTGGTGAGTATATTTCCATGTTTATACAGATCACGGTGTAGATATTTCCGTGTTTATACAGATCGCGGTGTAGATATTTCCATGTTTATACAGATAGCGGTGTAGATATTTCCATGTTTATACAGATAGCGGTGTAGATATTTCCATATTTATACAGATAACGGTGTAGAAATTTCCATGTTTATACTGACAGCGGTGTAAATATTTCCATGTTTATACAGATCACGGTGTAGATATTTCCATGTTTATAGAGATAGCGGTGTAGATATTTCCATGTTTATAAAGATAGCGGTGTAGATATTTCCATTTTTATACAGACCGCGGTGTAGATGTTTCCAAGGTTATACAGATAGCGGTGTAGATATTTCCATGTTTATACAGATAGCGGTGTAGATATTTCCATATTTATACAGATAACGGTGTAGAAATTTCCATGTTTATACAGATAGCGGTGTAAATATTTCCATGTTTATACAGATCACGGTGTAGATATTTACATCTTTATAGAGATAGCGGTGTAGATATTTCCATGTTTATACAGATAGCGGTGTAGGTATTTCCATGTTTATACAGATAGCGGAGTAGGTATGTCCATGTGTTTACAGATAGCGGTGTAGATAGTTCCATGTTTACACAGATTGCGGTGTAGATATTTCCATCTTTCTACAGATGGCATTGTAGATATTTCCATGTTTATACAGATGGCGGTGTAGATATTTCCATGTTTATACAGATAGCGGTGTAGATATTTCCATATTTATACAGATAACGGTGTAGAAATTTCCATGTTTATACTGACAGCGGTGTAAATATTTCCATGTTTATAGAGATCACGGTGTAGATATTTCCATGTTTATAGAGATAGCTGTGTAGATGTTTCCATGTTTATACAGATAGCGGTGTAGATATTTCCATGTTTATACAGACCGCGGTGTAGATATTTCCAAGCTTATACAGATAGCGGTGCAGATATTTCCATGTTTGTACAGATGGCAGTGTTGATATTTCCATCTATACACAGATGACCGTGTAGATATTTCCATGTTTATACAGATGGCGGCGCAGATATTTCCATGGATATGTAGATGGTGGTGTAGATATTTCCATGTTTATACATATAGCGGTGTAGTTATTTCCATGTTTATACAGATAACTTTGTAAGTATTTCCATGTTTATACAGATGGCGGTGTAGATATTTCGATGTTTATAGAGATAGCAGTGGGGATATTTCCATGTTTATACAGATAACGGTGTAAATATTTCCATGTTTATACTGATCGTGGTGTAGATATTTCCATGTTTATAGAGATGGCGGTGTAGATATTTCCATGTTCATAGAGATAGCGGTGTTGATTTTTCCATGTTTACAGAGATAGCGGTGTGGATATTTCCAAGTTTATACTGATAGGGGTGAAGATATTTCTATGTTTATGGAGATGGCGGTGTAGATATTTCCATGTTTATACAGATCACGGTGTAGATATTTGCTTGTTTATACAAATAGCGGTGTAGTTATTTCCATGTTTATACAGATAGCAGTGTAGATATTTCCATGTATATACAAAAGTTTGTGAAGATATTTCCATGTTTATACCGATGGCTGTGTAGATATTTCCATGTTTATACAGATGACTTTGTAGGTATTTCCATGTTTATACAGATGGCCGTGTAGATATTTCCATGTTTATGGAGGTAGCTGTGTAGACATTTCCATGTTTATACAGATAGCGGTGTAGATATTTCCATGTTTATACACTTCGCGGTGTAGATATTTGCATGTATTTACAGATATCGGTGTAGATATTTCCATGTTTACACAGATTGCAGTGTAGATATTTCCATCTTTCTACAGATGGCATTGTAGATATTTCCATGTTTATATAGATGGCGGTGTAGATATTTCCATGTTTATATAGATTGTGGTGTAGATATTACCATGTTTATACAGATAGCGATGCAGATATTTCCATGTAAATACAGATCATGTTGAAGATATTTCCATGTTTATACAGATCGCGGTGTAGATATTTCCATGTTTATACAGATCGCGGTGTAGTTACTTCCATGTTTATACCGATAGCGGTTTAGATATTTCCATGTTTATACAGATAGCGGTGTAGATATTTCCATGTTTATAGAGATAGCGGTGTAGGTATTTCCATGTTTATAGACATAGCGGTGTACATATTTCCATGTTTATATAGATGCCGTTGTAGATATTTCCATGTTTATACCGATAGAGGTGTTGGTATTTCCACGTTTATGCAGATAGCGATGAAGATATTTCCATGTTTATACAGCTCGCGGTGTAGATATTTATATCTTTATACAGATGGCATTGTAGATATTTCCTTGTTCACACAGATGGCGGTGTAGATGTTTCCATGTTTATACAGATGGCGGAGTAGTTAGTTCCATATTTATGGAGATGGCAGTGTAGATATTTTCATGTTTATAGAGATGGCGGAGTAGATATTTCCATGTTTATAGAGATAGCCGTGTAGATATTTACATGTTTATACAGATGGCTGTGTAGATATTTACATGTATATACAGATGGCATTGTAGATATTTCCATGTTTTTACAGATGACTGTATAGGTATTTCCATGTTTTCACAGATGGCAGTGCAGATATTTCCATGTTTATAGAGATAGCGGTGTAGATATTTCCATGTTTATAGAGATAGCAGTGGAGATATTTCCATGTTTATACAGATAGCGGTGTAGATATTTCCATGTTTATTCTGATCGTGGTGTAGATAATTCCATGTTTATAGAGATGGCGGTGTAGGTATTTCCATGTTCATAGAGATAGCGGTGTTGATTTTTCCATGTTTATAGAGATAGCGGTGTGAATATTTCCATGCTTATACAGATAGGGGTGTAGATATTTCCATGTTTATAGAGATAGCGGTGTAGATATTTCCATGTTTATACAGATAGCAGTGTAGATATTTCCATGTTTTTACAGACCGCGGTGTAGATATTTCCATGTTTATACAGATACCGGTGCAGATATTTCCATGTTTGTACAGATGGCGGTGTTGATATTTCCATCTATACACAGATGACCGTGTAGATATTTCCATGTTTATACAGATGGCAGCGCAGATATTTCCATGGATATGTAGATAGCGGTGTAGATATTTCCATGTTTATACAGATAGCGGTGTAGTTATTTCCATGTTTATGTAGATAGCGGTGTAGTTATTTCCATGTATATACACATGGCTGTGTAGATATTTCCATGTTTATACAGATAGCGGTGTAGATATTTCCATGTATATACAGATGGCTGTGTAGATATTTCCATGTTTATACAGATGGCTGTGTAGATATTTCCATGTTTTTAGAGATGACTTTGTAGGTATTTCCATGTTTATACAGATGGCGGTGTAGATATTTCGTTGTTTATAGAGATAGCTGTGGAGATATTTCCATGTTTTTACAGATAGCGATGTAGATATTTCCATGTTTACACAGATTGCGGTGTAGATATTTCCATCTTTCTACAGATGGCATTGTAGGTATTTCCATGTTTATACAGATGGCGGTGTAGATATTTCCATGTTTATATAGATGGTCGTGTAGATATTACCATGTTTATACAGGTAGCGGTGTAGATACTTCCAAGTTTATACAGATTGTGGTGAAGATATTTCCATGTTTATACAGATCGCGGTGTTGATTTCTCCATGTTTATACAGATCGCGGTGTAGATATTTCCATGTTTATACAGATAGCAGTGTAGATATTTCCATGTTTATACAGATAGCAGTGTAGATATTTCCATATTTATACAGATAACGGTGTAGAAATTTACATGTTTATACATATAGCGGTGTAAATATTTCCATGTTTATACAGATCACGTTGTAGATATTTCCATGTTTATAGAGATAGCGGTGTAGATATTTCCATGTTTATGCAGACCGCGGTGTAGATATTTCCATGGTTATGCAGATAGCGGTGCAGATATTTCCATGTTTGTACATATGGCGGTGTTGATATTTACATCTATAAACAGATGACCGTGTAGATATTTCCATGTTTATACAGTTGGCGGCGCAGATATTTCCATGGATATGTAGATGGTGGTGTAGATATTTCCATGTTTATACAGATAGCGGTGTAGTTATTTCCATGTTTATATAGATAGCTGTGTAGATATTTCCATGTATATACACATGGCTGTGTATATATTTCCATGTTTATACAGATGGCGGTGTAGATATTTCCATGTTTATACAGATAAATTTGTAAGTATTTCCATGTTTATAGAGATGGCGGTGAAGATATTTCAATGTTTATAGAGATAGCAGTGGAGATATTACCATGTATATACAGATAGCGGTGTAGATATTACCATGTTTATTCTGATCGTGGTGTAGATATTTCCATGTTCATAGAGATAGCGGTGTTGATTTTTCCATGTTTATAGAGATAGCGGTGTGGATATTTCCATGCTTATACAGATAGGGTTGTAGATATTTCCATATTTATAGAGATAGCGGTGTAGATATTTCCATGTTTATACAGATAGCAGTGTAGATATTTCCATGTTTATACAGACCGCGGTGTAGATATTTCCATGTTTATACAGATACCGGTGCAGATATTTCCATGTTTGTACAGATGGCGGTGTTGATATTTCCATCTATACACAGATGACCGTGTAGATATTTCCATGTTTATACAGATGGCGGCGCAGATATTTCCATGGAAATGTAGATGGCGGTGTAGATATTTCCATGTTTATACAGATAGCGGTGTAGTTATTTCCATGTTTATATAGATAGCGGTGTAGTTATTTCCATGTATATACACATGGCTGTGTAGATATTTCCATGTTTATACAGATGGCGGTGTAGATATTTCCATGTTTATAGAGATAGCTGTGTAGATATTTCCATGTTTATACCGATAGCGGTGTAGATATTTCCATGTTTATACAGATCGCGGTGTAGATATTTCCATGTTGATACAGATCGCGGTGTAGATATTTCCATGTTTATACAGATAGCGGTGTAGATATTTCCATGTTTTTACAGATATCGGTGTAGATATTTCCATGTTTACACAGATTGCGGGGTAGATATTTCCATCTTTCTACAGCTGGCATTGTAGATATTTCCATGTTTATATAGATGGCGGTGTAGATATTTCCATGGAGATGCAGATGGCGGTGTAGATATTTCCATGTTTATACAGATAGCGGTGAAGATATTTCCATGTTTACACAGATGGTGGTGCAGATATTTCCGTGTTTATACACATGGCGGAGTAGATACTTCCATCTTTATGGAGATGGCAGTGTAGATATTTTCATGTTTATAGAGATGGCGGTGTAGATATTTCCATATTTATAGAGATAGCGGTGTAGATATTTCCATCTTTCTACAGATGGCAGTGTAGATATTTCCATGTTTATACAGATAGAGATGTAGTTATTTCCATGTTTATATAGATAGTGGTGTAGTTATTTCCATGTATATACACATGGCTGTGTAGATATTTCCATGTTTATACAGATAGCGGTGTAGATATTTTCATGTATATACAGATGTCTGTGTAGATATTTCCATGTTTATACAGATGGCTGTGTAGATATATCCATGTTTATACAGATGACTTTGTAGGTATTTCCATGTTTATACAGATGGCGGTGTAGATATTTCGTTGTTTATAGAGATAGCTGTGTAGATATTTCCATGTTTATACAGATAGCGGCGCAGATATTTCCATGGATATGTAGATGGTGGTGTAGATATTTCCATGTTTATACAGATAGCGGTGTAGTTATTTCCACGTTTATAAAGATAGCGGTGTAGATATTTCCATGAATATACACATGGCTCTGTAGATATTTCCATGTTTATACAGATGGCGGTGTAGATATTTCCATGTTTATACAGATAACTTTGTAAGTATTTCCATGTTTATAGAGATGGCGGTGTAGATATTTCGATGTTTATAGAGATAGCAGTGCAGATATTTCCATGTTTATACAGATAGCGGTGTAGATATTTCCATGTTTACAGATAGCAGTGTAGATATTTCCATGTTTATACAGACCGCGGTGTAGATATTTCCATGTTTATACAGATACCGGTGCAGATATTTCCATGTTTGTACAGATGGCGGTGTTGATATTTCCATCTATACACAGATGACCGTGTAGATATTTCCATGTTTATACAGATGGCAGCGCAGACATTTCCATGGATATGTAGATAGCGGTGTAGATATTTCCATGTTTATACAGATAGTGGTGTAGTTATTTCCATGTTTATATAGATAGTGGTGTAGTTATTTCCATGTATATACACATGGCTGTGTAGATATTTCCATGTTTACACAGATAGCGGTGTAGATATTTCCATGTATATACAGATGGCTGTGTAGATATTTCCATGTTTATACAGATGGCTGTGTAGATATTTCCATGTTTATACAGATGACTTTGTAGGTATTTCCATGTTTATACAGATGGCGGTGTAGATATTTCGTTGTTTATAGAGATAGCTGTGTAGATATTTCCATGTTTATACAGATAGCGGTGTAGATATTTCCATGTTTTTACAGATAGCGGTGTGGATATTTCCATGTTTACACAGATTGCGGTGTAGATATTTCCATCTTTCTACAGATGGCATTGTAGGTATTTCCATGTTTATACAGATGGCGGTGTAGATATTTCCATGTTTATATAGATGGTGGTGTAGATATTACCATGTTTATACAGGTAGCGGTGTAGATATTTCGATGTTTATACAGATTGTGGTGAAGATATTTCCGTGTTTATACAGATCACGGTGTAGATTTTTCCATGTTTATACAGATCGCGGTGTAGATATTTCCATGTTTATACAGATAGCAGTGGAGATATTTCCATATTTATACAGATAACGGTGTAGAAATTTACATGTTTATACAGATAGCGGTGTAAATATTTCCATGTTTATACAGATCACGGTGTAGATATTTCCATGTTTATAGAGATAGCGGTGTAGATATTTCCATGTTTATACAGACCGCGGTGTAGTTATTTCCATGGTTATACAGATAGCGGTGCAGATATTTCCATGTTTGTACAGATGGCGGTGTTGATATTTACATCTATACACAGATGACCTTGTAGATATTTCCATGTTTATACAGATGGCGGTGTAGATATTTCCATGGATATGTAGATGGTGGTGTAGATATTCCCATGTTTATACAGATAGCGGTGTAGTTATTTCCATGTTTATATAGATAGCGGTGTAGATATATCCATGTATATACACATGGCTGTGTAGATATTTCCATGTTTATACAGATGGCGGTGTAGATATTTCGATGTTTATAGAGATAGCTGTGGAGATATTTCCATGTTTATACAGATAGCGTTGTAGATGTTTCCATGTTTATACTGATCGCGGTGTAGATATTTCCATGTTTATAGAGATGGCGGTGTAGATATTTCCATGTTCATAGAGATAGCGGTGTTGATTTTTCCATGTTTATAGAGATAGCGTTGTGGATATTTCCATGTTTATATTGATAGGTTTGTAGATATTTCCATGTTTATAGAGATGGCGGTGTAGATATTTCCATGTTTATACAGATCACGGTGTAGATATTTGCTTGTTTATACAAATAGCGGTGTAGTTATTTCCATGTTTATACAGATAGCGGTGTAGATATTTCCATGTATATACAGATGGCTGTGTAGATATTTCCATGTTTATACCGATGGCTGTGTAGATATTTCCATGTTTATACAGATGACTTTGTAGGTATTTCCATGTTTATACAGATGGCGGTGTAGATATTTCCATGTTTATAGAGATAGCTGTGTAGATATTTCCATGTTTATACCGATAGCGGTGTAGATATTTCCATGTTTATACAGATCGCGGTGTAGATATTTCCATGTTGATACAGATCGCGGTGTAGATATTTCCATGTTTATACAGATAGCGGTGTAGATATTTCCATGTTTTTACAGATATCGGTGTAGATATTTCCATGTTTACACAGATTGCGGGGTAGATATTTCCATCTTTCTACAGCTGGCATTGTAGATATTTCCATGTTTATATAGATGGCGGTGTAGATATTTCCATGTTTATATAGATGGTGGTGTAGATATTACCATGTTTATACAGATAACTGTGTAGATATTGCCATGTATATACAGATCGTGGTGAAGATATTGCCATGATTATACAGATCGCGGTGTAGATATTTCCATGTTTATACAGATAGCGGTGTAGATTTTTCCATTTTTATACAGATAGCGGTGTAGATATTTCCATGTTTATAGTGATAGTGGTGTAGGTATTTCCATGTTTATAGACATAGCGGTGTAGATATTTCCATTTTAATATAGATGGCGTTGTAGATATTTCCATGTTTATACCAATAGCGGTGTTGGTATTTCCACGTTTATACAGATAGCGATGTAGATATTTCCATGTTTATACAGCTCGAGGTGCATATATTTATATCTTTTTACAGATGGCATTGTAGATATTTCCTTGTTCACACAGATGGCCGTGTAGATGTTTCCATGTTTATACAGATGGCGGAGTAGTTAGTTCCATATTTATGGAGATGGAAGTGCAGATATTTTCATGTTTATAGAGATGGCGGTGTAGATATTTCCATGTATATACAGATGGCTGTGTAGATATTTCCATGTTTATACAGATGGCTGTGTACATATTTCCATGTTTATACAGATGACTTTGTAGGTATTTCCATGTTTATACAGATGGCGGTGTAGATATTTCGTTGTTTATGGAGATAGCTGTGTAGATATTTCCTTGTTTTTACAGATAGCGGTGTAGATATTTCCATGTTTACACAGATTGCGGTGTAGATATTTCCATCTTTCTACAGATGGCATTGTAGGTATTTCCATGTTTATACAGATGGCGGTGTAGATATTTCCATGTTTATGTAGATAGTGGTGTAGATATTACCATGTTTATACAGGTAGCGGTGTAGATATTTCCATGTTTATACAGATTGTGGTGAAGATATTTCCATGTTTATACAGATCGCGGTGTAGATTTTTCCATGTTTATACAGATCGCGGTGTAGATATTTCCATGTTTATACAGATAGCAGTGTAGATATTTCCATATTTATACAGATAACGGTGTAGAAATTTACATGTTTATACAGATAGCGGTGTAGATATTTCCATGTTTATACAGATCATTTTGTAAGTATTTCCATGATTATACAGATGGCGGTGTAGATATTTCCATGTTTATACAGATAACTTTGTAAGTATTTCCATGTTTATACAGATGGCGGTGTAGATATTTCGATGTTTATAGAGATAGCAGTGGAGATATTTCCATGTTTATACAGATAGCGTTGTAGATGTTTCCATGTTTATACTGATCGTGGTGTAGGTCTTTCCATGTTTATAGAGATGGCGGTGTATATATTTCCATGTTCATAGAGATAGCGGTGTTGATTTTTCCATGTTTATAGAGATAGTGTTGTGGATATTTCCATGTTTATACTGATAGGTGTGTAGATATTTCCATGTTTATAGAGATGGCGGTGTAGATATTTCCATATTTATACAGATCACGGTGTAGATATTTGCTTGTTTATACAAATAGCGGTGTTGTTATTTCCATGTTTATACAGATAGCGGTGTAGATATTTCCATGTATATACAGATGACTTTGTAGGTATTTCCATGTTTATACAGATGGCGGTGTAGATATTTCCATGTTTATAGAGATAGCTGTGTAGATATTTCCATGTTTATACAGATAGCGGTGTAGATATTTCCATGTTTATACAGATCGCGGTGTAGATATTTCCATGTTGATACAGATCGCGGTGTAGATATTTCCAAGTTTATACAGATAGCGGTTTAGATATTTCCATGTTTTTACAGATATCGGTGTAGATATTTCCATGTTTACACAGATTGCGGGGTAGATATTTCCATCTTTCCACAGCTGGCATTGTAGATATTTCCATGTTTATATAGATGGCGGTGTAGATATTTCCATGTTTATATAGTTGGTGGTGTAGATATTACCATGTTTATACAGATCGCGGTGTAGATATTGCCATGTTTATACAGATAGCGGTGTAGATATTTCCATGTTTATACAGATAGCGGTGTAGATATTTCCATGCTTATAGAGATAGCGGTGTAGGTATTTCCATGTTTATAGACATAGCGGTGTAGATATTTCCATGTTTATATAGATGGCGGTGTACATAATTCCATGTTTATATAGATGGTGGTGTAGATATTACCATGTATATACAGATAGCGGAGTAGATATTGCCATGTATATACAGATCGTGGTGAAGATATTTCCATGTTTATACAGATCGCGGTGTAGATATTTCCATGTTTATACAGATAGCGGTGTAGATATTTCCATGTTTATACAGATAGCGGTGTAGATATTTCCATGTTTATAGAGATAGCGGTGTAGGTATTTCCATGTTTATAGACATAGCGTTTTAGATATTTCCATGTTTATATAGATGGCGTTGTAGATATTTCCCTGTTTATACCGATAGTGGTGTTGGTATTTCCACGTTTATACAGATAGCGATGTAGATATTTCCATGTTTATACAGCTCGCGGTGAAGATATTTATATCTTTTTACAGATGGCATTGTAGATATTTCCTTGTTCACACAGAAGGCGTTGTAGATGTTTCCATGTTTATACAGATGGCGGAGTAGTTAGTTCCATATTTATGGAGATAACAGTGTAGATATTTTCATGTTTATAGAGATGGCGGTGTAGATATTTCCATGTTTATAGAGATAGCAGTGTTGATATTTACATGCTTATACAGATGGCTGTTTAGATATTTCCATGTGTATACAGATGGCATTGTAGTTATTTCCATGTTTATACAGATGACTGTATAGGTATTTCCATGTTTTTACAGATGGCAGTGCAGATTTTTCCATGTTTATAGAGATAGCGGTGTAGATATTTCCATGTTTGTACAGATGGCGGTGTTGATATTTCCATCTATACACAGATGGCCGTGTAGATATTTCCATGATTATACAGATGGCGGCGTAGATATTTCCATGGAGATGCAGATGGCGGTGTAGATATTTCCATGTTTATACAGAAAGCGGTGAAGATATTTCCATGTTTACACAGATGGTGGTGCAGATATTTCCGTGTTTATACACATGGCGGAGTAGATACTTCCATCTTTATGGAGATGGCAGTGTAGATATTTTCATGTTTATAGAGATGGCGGTGTAGATATTTCCATATTTATAGAGATAGCGGTGTAGATATTTCCATCTTTCTACAGATGGCAGTGTAGATATTTCCATGTTTATACAGATAGAGGTGTAGTTATTTCCATGTTTATATAGATAGTGGTGTAGTTATTTCCATGTATATACACATGGCTGTGTAGATATTTCCATGTTTATACAGATAGCGGTGTAGATATTTTCATGTATATACAGATGTCTGTGTAGATATTTCCATGTTTATACAGATGGCTGTGTAGATATATCCATGTTTATACAGATGACTTTGTAGGTATTTCCATGTTTATACAGATGGCGGTGTAGATATTTCGTTGTTTATACAGACACCGGTGTAGATATTTCCATGTTTATACAGACCGCAGTGTAGATATTTCCATGTTTACAGAGATAGCAGTGTAGATATTTCCATGTTTATAGAGATGGCGGTGTAGATATTTCCATGTTCATAGAGATAGTGGTGTTGATTTTTCCATGTTTATAGAGATTGCGGTGTGGATATTTCCATGCTTATACAGATAGGGGTGTAGATATTTCCATGTTTATAGAGATAGCGGTGTAGATATTTCCATGTTTATACAGATAGCAGTGTAGATATTTCCATGTTTATACAAACCGCGGTGTAGATATTTCCATGTTTATACAGATACCGGTGCAGATATTTCCATGTTTGTACAGATGGCGGTGTTGATATTTCCATCTATACACAGATGACTGTGTAGATATTTCCATGTTTATACAGATGGCAGCGCAGATATTTCCATGGATATGTAGATAGCGGTGTAGATATTTCCATGTTTATACAGATAGCAGTGTAGTTATTTCCATGTTTATATAGATAGCGGTGTAGTTATTTCCATGTATATACACATGGCTGTGTAGATATTTCCATGTTTATACAGACAGCGGTGTAGATATTTCCATATATATACAGATGGCTGTGTAGATATTTCCATGTTTACAGATGGCTGTGTAGATATTTCCATGTTTATACAGATGACTTTGTAGGTATTTCCATGTTTATACAGATGGTGGTATAGATATTTCGTTTTTTATAGAGATAGCTGTGTAGATATTTCCATGTTTATACAGATAGCGGTGTAGATATTTCCATGTTTTTACAGATAGCGGTGTAGATATTTCCATGTTTACACAGATTGCGGTGTAGATATTTCCATCTTTCTACAGATGGCATTGTAGGTATTTCCATGTTTATACAGATGGCGGTGTAGATATTTCCATGTTTATATAGATGGTGGTGTAGATATTACCATGTTTATACAGGTAGCGGTGTAGATATTTCCATGTTTATACAGATTGTGGTTAAGATATTTCCATGTTTATACAGATCGTGGTGTAGATTTTTCCATGTTTATACAGATCGCGATGTAGATATTTCCATGTTTATACAGATAGCAGTGCAGATATTTCCATATTTATACAGATAACGGTGTAGAAATTCACATGTTTATACAGATAGCGGTGTAAATATTTCCATGTTTATACAGATCACGGTGTAGATATTTCCATGTTTATAGAGATAACGGTGTAGATATTTCCATGTTTATACAGACCGCGGTGTAGATATTTCCATGGTTATACAGATAGCGGTGCAGATATTTCCATGTTAGTACAGATGGCGGTGTTGATATTTACATCTATACACAGATGACCATGTAGATATTTCCATGTTTATACAGATGGCGGCGCAGATATTTCCATGGATATGTAGATGGTGGTGTAGATATTTCCATGTTTATACAGATAGCGGTGTAGTTATTTCCAAGTTTATATAGATAGCGGTGTAGATATTTCCATGTATATACACATGGCTGTGTAGATATTTCCATGTTTATACAGATGGCGGTGTAGATATTTCCATGTTTATACAGATCACGGTGTTGATATTTGCTTGTTTATACAAATAGCGGTGTAGTTATTTCCATGTTTATACAGATAGCGGTGTAGATATTTCCATGTATATACAGATGACTGTGTAGATATTTCCATGTTTATACCGATGGCTGGGTAGATATTTCCATGTTTATACAGATGACTTTGAAGGTATTTCCATGTTTATTCAGATGGCGGTGTAGATATTTCCATGTTTATGCAGATAGCTGTGTAGATATTTCCATGTTGATACAGATAGCGGTGTAGATATTTCCATGTTTATACAGATCGCGGTGTAGATATTTCCATGTTTATACAGATCGCGGTGTAGATATTTCCATGTTGATACAGATTGCGGTGTAGATATTTCCATGTTTATACAGATAGCGGTGTAGATATTTCCATGTTTTTACTGATATCGGTGTAGGTATTTCCATGTTTACACAGATTGCGGGGTAGATATTTCCATCTTTCTACAGCTGGCATTGTAGATATTTCCATGTTTATATAGATGGCGGTGTAGATATTTCCATGTTTATATAGATGGTGGTGTAGATATTACCATGTTTATACAGATCGCGGTATAGATATTGCCATGTTTATACAGATAGCGGTGTAGATATTTCCATGTTTATACAGATAGCGGTGTAGATATTTCCATGTTTATAGAGATAGCGGTGTAGGTATTTGCATGTTTATAGACATAGCGGTGACAGATAGCGGTGTAGATATTTCCATGTTTATACAGATAGCGGTGTAGATATTTCCATGTTTATAGAGATAGCGGTGTAGGTATTTCCATGTTTATAGACATAGCGGTGTAGATATTTCCATGTTTATATAGATGGCGTTGTAGATATTTCCATGTTTATACCGATCGCGGTGTTGGTATTTCCACGTTTATACAGATAGCGATGTAGATATTTCCATGTTTATACAGCTCGCGGTGCAGATATTTATATCTTTTTACAGATGTCATTGTAGATATTTCCTTGTTCACACACATGGCGGTGTAGATGTTTCCATGTTTATACAGATGGCGGTGTAGTTAGTTCCATATTTATGGAGATGACAGTGTAGATATTTTCATGTTTATAGAGATGGCGGTGTAGATATTTCCATGTTTATAGAGATAGCAGTGTAGATATTTACATGCTTATAGAGATGGCTGTTTAGATATTTCCATGTGTATACAGATGGCATTGTAGATATTTCCATGTTTATACAGATGACTGTATAGGTATTTCCATGTTTTTACAGATGGCAGTGCAGATATTTCCATTTTTATAGAGATAGCGGTGTAGATATTTCCATGTTTGTACAGATGGCGGTGTTGATATTTCCATCTATACACAGATGGCCGTGTAGATATTTCCATGTTTATACAGATGGCGGCGTAGATATTTCCATGGAGACGCAGATGGCGGTGTAGATATTTCCATGTTTATACAGATAGCGGTGAAGATATTTCCATGTTTACACTGATGGTGGTGCAGATATTTCCGTGTTTATACACATGGCGGAGTAGATACTTCCATCTTTATGGAGATGGCAGTGTAGATATTTTCATGTTTATAGAGATGGCGGTGTTGATATTTCCATATTTATAGAGATAGCGGTGTAGATATTTCCATCTTTCTACAGATGGCAGTGTACATATTTCCATGTTTATACAGATGGCCGTGCAGTTATTTCCATATTTATACAGATGTCTGTGTAGATATTTCCATGTGTATACAGATGGTATTGTAGTTCTTTCCATGTTTATACAGTTGGCGGTGTAGATATTTCCATGTTTTTACAGATGGCAGTGTAGTTATTTCAATGTTTATACAGATGGCGCTGTAGATATTTCCATGTTTACAGATAACGGTGGAGACATTTCCATGTTTATACAGAGAGCAGTGGAGATATTTCCATGTTTATACACATAGCGGTGTACATATTTCCATGTTTATAGAGACAGCGGTGTAGCTATTTCCATGTTTATACAGATAGCAGTGCAGATATTTCCATGTTTACACAGACGCCTATGCAGATATTTCCATATTTATACAGAGGGCTTTGTAGATATTTCTATGTTTATACAGATGGCAGTGTAGATATTTAAATGTTCCTGCACATGACTGTGTAGGTATTTCCATGTTTATACAGATGTCTTTGTAGATATTTCCATGTTTATAGAGATAGCGGTGCAGATATTTCCATGTTTATACAGATAGCGGTGTATATATTTCCATGTTTTTACAGATTTTGGTGTAGATATTTCCATGTTTATACAGACACCGGTGTAGATATTTCCATGTTTATACAGACCGCAGTGTATATATTTCCATGTTTATAGAGATAGCAGTGTAGATATTTCCATGTTTGTACAGATGGCGGTGTTGATGTTTCCATCTATACACAGATTGCCGTGTAGGTATTTCCATGTGTATACAGATTTCATTGAAGATATTTCCATGTTTATACAGATGGTGGTGTAGATATTTCCATGTTTACACAGATGACTGTATGGGTATTTCCATGTTTATACAGATGGCGGTGTAGATATTTCCATGTTTATAGAGATAGCGGTGTAGATATTTCCATATTTATACAGATAACGGTGTAGAAATTTCCATGTTTATACAGATAGCGGTGTAAATATTTCCATGTTTATACAGATCACGGTGTAGATATTTCCATGTTTATAGAGATAGCGGTGTAGATATGTCCATATTTATACAGATAGCGGTGTAGGTATTTCCATGTTTATACAGACTGCGGTGTAGATATTTCCATGTTTATACAAATAGCGGTGCAGATATTTCCATGTTTGTACAGATGGCAGTGTTGATATTTCCATCTATACACAGATGACCGTGTAGATATTTCCATGTTTATACAGATGGCGGCGCAGATATTTCCATGGAAATGTAGATGGCTGTGTAGATATTTCCATGTTTATACAGATAGCGGTGTAGTTATTTCCATGTTTATATAGATAGCGGTGTAGTTATTTCCATGTATATACACATGGCTGTGTAGATATTTCCATGTTTATACAGATGGCGGTGTAGATATTTCGATGATTATAGAGATAGCAGTGGAGATATTTCCATGTTTATACAGATAGCGGTGTAGATATTTCCATGTTTATTCTGATCGTGGTGTAGATATTTCCATGTTTATAGAGATGGGGGTGTAGATATTTCCATGTTCATAGAGATAGCGGTGTTGATTTTTCCATGTTTATTGACATAGCGGTGTGGATATTTCCATGCTTATTCAGATAGGGGTGTAGATATTTCCATGTTTATAGAGATAGCGGTGTAGATATTTCCATGTTTATGCAGATAGCAGTGTATATATTTCCATGTTTATACAGACCGCGGTGTAGATATTTCCATGTTTATATAGATGGTGGTGCAGATATTACCATGTTTATACAGGTAGCGGTGTAGATATTTCCATGTTTATACAGATTGTGGTGAAAGTGTTTCCATGTTTATACAGATCGTGGTGTAGATTTTTCCATGTTTATACAGATAGCGGTGGAGCTATTTCCATGTTTATACAGACAGCTGTGGAGATATTTCCATGTTTATACACATAGCGGTGTACATATTTCCATGTTTATAGAGACAGTGGTGTAGGTATTTCCATGTTTATACAGATAGCGGTGCAGATACTTCCATGTTTACACAGATGCCTATGCAGATATTTCCAAATTTATACAGAGGTCTGTGTAGATATTTCTACGTTTATACAGATGTCAGTGTAGATGTTTCCATGTTCCTACACATGACTGTGTAGGTATTTCCATGTTTATACAGATGGCTTTGTAGATATTTCCATGTTTATAGAGATAGCGGTGCAGATATTTCCATGTTTATACAGATAGCGGTGTATATATTTCCATGTTTATACAGATCGTGGTGTAGATATTTCCATGTTTATACAGATACCGGTGAATATATTTCCATGTTTATACAGACCGCAGTGTAGATATTTCCATGTTTATAGAGATAGCATTGTAGATATTTCCATGTTTGTACAGATGGCGGTGTTGATGTTTCCATCTATACACAGATTGCCGTGTAGGTATTTCCATGTGTATATAGATGGCATTGTAGATATTTCCATGTTTATACACATGGTGGTGTAGATATATCCATGTTTACACAGATGACTGTATAGGTATTTCCATGTTTATACAGATGGCGGTGTAGATATTTCCATGTTTATGGAGATAGCGGTGTAGATATTTCCATATTTATGCAGATAACGGTGTAGAAATTTTCATGTTTATACAGATAGCGGTGTAAATATTTCCATGTTTACACAGATCACGGAGTAGATATTTCCATGTTTATAGAGATAGCGGTGTAGACATTTCCATGTTTATACAAATAGCGGTGAAGATATTTCCATGTTTATACAGACCGCGGTCTAGATATTTCCATGTTTGTAGAGATTGCGGTGTTGATATTTCCATCTATACACAGATGACTGTGTAGATATTTCCATGTTTATACAGATGGCGGCGCAGATATTTCTAAGGATATGTAGATGGCGGTGTAGATATTTCCATGTATTTAGAGATAGCAGTGTAGTTATTTCAATGTTTTTATAGCGAGCGGTGTAGATATTCCCATGTATGTACACATGGCTGTGTAGATATTTCCATGTTAATACAGATGGTGGTGTAGATATTTCCATGTATATACAGATAACTTTGTAAGTATTTCCATGTTTTACAGATGGCAGTGTAGGCACTTCGATGTTTATAGAGATAGCAGTGGAGATATTTCCATGTTTATGCAGATAGCGGTGTAGATATTTCCATGTTTATACTGATCGCGGTGTAGATATTTCCATGTATATAGGGATGGTGTTGTAGATATTTCCAAGTTCATAGAGATAGCGGTATTGATTTTTCCGTGTTTATAGAGGTAGCGGTGTGGATATTTCCATGTTTATACAGATCGGGGTATAGATAATTCCATGTTTATGGAGATAGCGTTGTAGATATTTCCATGTTTATACAGATAGCGGTGTAGATATTTCCATGTTTACACAGATGGTGGTGTAGATATTTCCGTGTTTATACACATGGCGGAGTAGATACTTCCATCTTTATGGAGATGGCAAAGTACATATTTTCATGTTTATAGATATGGCGGTGTAGATATTTCCATATTTATGGAGAAAGCGGTGTAGATATTTCCATCTTTCTACAGATGACATTGTAGATATTTCCATGTTTATACAGATGGCGGTGTAGATATTTCCCTATTTATACAGATGTCTGTGTAGATATTTCCATGTGTATACAGATGGTATTATAGGTATTTCCATGTTTATACAGATGGTGGTGTAGATATTTCCATGTTTATTCAGATGACTGTGTAGATATTTCCATGTTTTTACAGATGGCAGTGTAGATATTTCAATGTTTATAGATATGGCGCTGTAGATATTTCCATGTTTAAACAGATAACGGTGGAGATATTTGCATGTTTATACAGACAGCAGTGGAGATATTTCCATGTTTATACACATAGCGGTGTACATATTTTCATGTTTATAGAGACAGTGGTGTAGGTATTTCCATGTTTATACAGATAGCGGTGCAGATATTTCCATGTTTACACAGATGCCTATGCAGATATTTCCATATTTATACAGAGGTCTTTGTAGATATTTCTATGTTTATACAGATGGCAGTGTAGATGTTTCCATGTTCCTACACATGACTGTGTAGGTATTTCCATGTTTATGCAGATGGCTTTGAAGATATTTCCATGTTTATAGAGATAGCGGTGTAGATATTTCCATGTTTATACAGATAGCGGTGTATATATTTCCATGTTTATAGAGATAGCTGTGTAGATATTTCCATGTTTATACAGATAGCGGTGAAGATATTTCCATGTTTATACAGACCGCGGTGTAGGTATTTCCATGTTTGTGCAGATGGCGGTGTTGATATTTCCATCTATACACAGACAACCGTGTAGATATTTCCATGTTTATACAGATGGCGGCGCAGATATTTCTATGGATATGTAGATGGTGGTGTAGATATTTCCATGTATATAGACATAGCGATGTAGTTATTTCCATGTTTATATAGAGAGCGGTGTAGATCTTCCCATGTATGTATACATGGCTGTGTAGATATTTCCATGTTTATACAGATGGCTGTGTAGATATTTCCATGTTTATACAGATAACTTTGTAAGTATTTCCATGTTTATGCAGATGACAGTGTAGATATTTCGATGTTTATAGAGATAGCAGTGGAGATATTTCCACGTTTATACAAATAGCCGTGTAGTTATTTCCATGTTTATATAGATAGCGGTGTAGATATTTCCATGTATATACACATGGCCGTTTAGATATTTCCATGTTTATACAGATCTCGGTGTAGATATTTCCATGTTTATACAGATAACTTTGTAAGTATTTCCATGTTTATACAGATGGCGGTGTAGATATTTTCATGTTTATAGAGATAGCAGTGGAGATATTTCCATGTTTATGCAGATAGCGGTGTAGATATTTCCATGGTGATACTGATCGCGGTGTAGATATTTCCATGTTTCTAGAGATGGCGGTTTTGATATTTCCATTTTCATAGAGAAAGCGGTGTTGATTTTTCCGTGTTTATAGAGATAGCATTGTGGATATTTCCATGTTTATACAGATAGGGGTGTAGATATTTCCATGTTTATAGAGATGGCGGTGTAGATATTTCCATGTTTATATAGATCACGGTGTAGATATTTCCATGTTTATACGGATCATGGTGTAGACATTTCCATGTTTATACAGATCGCGGTGTTGATATTACCATGTTTATAGGGATAGCAGCGCAAATATTTCCACATTTATACAGATAGCGGTGTAGTTATTAGCATGTTTATACAGATAGCGGTGTAGATATTTCCATGTATAAACAGATGTCTGTGTATATATTTCCATGTTTAAACAGATGGCGGTGTAGATATTTCCTTGTTTATACAAATAGCGGTGTAGTTATTTCCATGTTTATACAGATAGCGGTGTAGATATTTCCATGTATATACAGATGGCTATGTAGATATTTCCATGTTTATACAGATGGCTGAGTAGATATTTCCATGTTTACACAGATGACTTTGTAGGTATTTCCATGTTTATACAGATGGTGGTGTAGGTATTTCCATGTTTATAGAGATAGAAGTGTAGATATTTCCATGTTTATACAGATAGCGGTGTAGATATTTCCATGTTTACACAGATCATGGTGTAGATATTTCCATGTTTATACAGACAGCAGTGGAGATATTTCCAGGTTTATACACATAGCGGTGTACATATTTCCATGTTTATAGAGACAGCGGTGTAGGTATTTCCATGTTTATACATTTAGCGGTGCAGATTTTTCCATGTTTATACAGATGCCTATGCAGATATTTCCATATTTATACAGAGGGCTGTGTAGATATTTCCATGTTTACAGATGGCAGTGTAGATATTCCATGTTCCTACACATGACTGTGTAGGTATTTCCATGTTTATACAGATGGCTTTGTAGATATTTCCATGTTTATAGAGATAGCGGTGCAGATATTTCCATGTTTATACAGATAGCGGTGTAAATATTTCCATGTTTATACAGATCGTGTTGTAGATATTTCCATGTTTATTCAGATACCGGTGTAGATATTTCCATGTTTTCAGAGATAGCGGTGTAGGGATTTCCATCTTTGCACAGATTGCGGTGTACGTATTGCCAAATTTACACAGATAGCGTTGTAGATATTTCCAAGTTTACACAGATAGCTGTGTAGATATTTCCATGTTTACAGAGATAGAATTGTTGATATTTCCGTGTTTATACACATTGCGGCGTAGTTATTTCCATGTTGATACCGATGGCGGTGCAGATATTTCCATGTTTATACAGATAGCGGTGTAAATATTTCCATGTTTATACAGATCGTGTTGTAGATATTTCCATGTTTATTCAGATACCGGTGTAGATATTTCCATGTTTACAGAGATAGCGGTGTAGGGATTTCCATGTTTGCACAGATTGCGGTGTACGTATTGCCAAATTTACACAGATAGCGGTGTAGATATTTCCAAGTTTACACAGATAGCTGTGTAGATATTTCCATGTTTACAGAGATAGCATTGTTGATATTTCCATGTTTATACAGATTGCGGCGTAGTTATTTCCATGTTGATACCGATAGCGGTGTAGATATTTCCATGTTTATACAGGTAGCGGTGTAGAAATTCCCATGTTTATACAGATCGCTTTGTAGACATTTCCATCTTTCTACAGATGTCAGTGTAGATATTTCCAAGTTTATACAGATGGCAGTGTAGATACTTCCATGTTTATACAGATGTGTGTGTAGATATTTCCATGTATATGCAGATGGCGGTGTAGATATTTCCATGTTTATAGGGATGGCGGTGTAGTTATTTCTACGTTTATAGAGATAGCAGTTTAAATATTTCCATGCTTATAGAGATGGTGGTGTATTTTCATGTTTATAGAGATAGCGGTGTAGATATTTCCATGTTTATACAGATAACAGTGTTGGTATTTCCATGTTTATAGAGATAGCGGTGTAGATATTTCCATGTTTACGCAGATAGCATTGTATATATTTCCATGTTTATACAGATAGCGGTGTAGATATTTCCATGTTTATACAGAAAGCGGTGTATATATTTCCATGTTTATACAGATAGCGGTGGAGATATTTCCCTGTTTATACAGATAGCGGTGTAGATATTTCCATCTTTATACAGATGGCAGTGTAGATATTTCCATGTTTATACAGATAGCGGTGTAGATATTTACATGTCTATAGAGGTAGCGGGGTAGGTATTTCCATATTTATACAGATTGCGGTGTAGATATTTCCATCTTTATACAGATGGCGGTGTAGATATTTCCATGTTTATACAGATAGAAGTGAAGATATTTCCTTGTTTATACAGATAGTGGTGTAGATATTTCCAAGTTTCTACAGATGGCGGTGTAGATACATCCATGTTTCTGAAGATGGCGGTGTAGATATTTTCATGTTTATAGAGATGGCGTTGTAGAAATTTCCATGTATATAGAGATTGCAGTGTAGATATTTCCATGTTTATAGAGATAGCGGTGTAGATATTTCCATATTTATACATATAGCGGTGTAGATATTTCCATGTTTCTACAGATGGCGGTGTAGATATTTCCTTGTTTACATAGACAGCGGTGTAGATATTTCCATGTTTTACAGGTAGCGGTGTAGATATTTCCATGTTTACAGAGATAGCGGTGTATTTATTTCCATCTTTGCACAGATTGCCGTGTAGATATTTCCATGTTTACGCAGATAGCTGTGTAGATATTTCCAAGTTTACACAGATAGCTGTGTAGATATTTCCATGTTTACACACATACCGTGTTAGATATTTCCATGTTTATTGTGATTGCGGTTTAGATATATCCTTGATTATACAGGTAGCGATGTAGATATTTTCATGTTTATACAGATAGCGGTGGAGATATTTCCATGTTTATAGAGACTGCGGTCCAGATATTTCCATGTTTATACAGATAGCGGTGTAGATATTTCCATGTTTACAGAGATAGCGGTGTAGATATTTCCATCTTTGCACAGATTGCTCTGTAGATATTTCCATTTTTACTCAGATAGCTGTGTAGATATTTCCAAGTTTACACAGATAGCTGTGTAGATATTTCCAAGTTTACACAGATAGCTGTGTAGATATTTCCATGTTTACAGAGATAGCGGTGTAGATATTTCCATCTTTGCACAGATTACGGTGTAGATTTTGCCAAATTTACACAGATTGCGGTGTAGATATTTCCAAGTTTACACAGATAGCTGTGTAGATATTTCCATGTTTATACAGATTGCGGTGTAGTTATATCCATGTTGATACAGATAGTGGTGTAGATATTTCCATGTTTATACAGGTTGCGGTGTAGAAATTCCCATGTTTATACAGATCGCTTTGTAGACATTTCCATCTTTCTACAGATGTCAGTGTAGATATTTCCAAGTTTATACAGATGGCAGTGTAGATGTTTCCATGTTTATACAGATGTGTGTGTAGATATTTCCATGTATATGCAGATGGCGGTGTAGATATTTCCATGTTTATAGGGATGGCGGTGTATTTATTTCTATGTTTATAGAGATAGTGGTGTAAATATTTCCATGCTTATAGAGACGGTGGTGTAAGTATTTTCATGTTTATAGAGATAGCGGTGTAGATATTTCCATGTTTATACAGATAACGGTGTTGGTATTTCCATGTTTATAGAGATAGCAGTGTAGATATTTCCATGTTTACGCAGATAGCAGTGTATATATTTCCATGTTTATACAGATAGCGGTGTAGATATTTCCATGTTTATACATATAGCGGTGTAGATAATTCCATGTTTATTCAGAAAGCGGTGTAGATATTTCCCTATTTATAAAGATAGCAGTGGAGATATTTCCCTGTTTATACAGATAGCGGTGTAGATATTTCCATCTTTATACAGATTGCAGTGTAGATATTTCCATGTTTATACAGATAGCGGTGTAGATATTTACATGTCTGTAGAGGTAGTGGTGTAGGTATTTCCATATTTATACAGATTGCAGTGTAGATATTTCCATCTTTATACAGATGGCGGTGTAGATATTTCCATGTTTATACAGATAGAAGTGAAGATATTTCCTTGTTTATACAGATAGAGGTGTAGTTATTTCCAAGTTTTTACAGATGGTGGTGTAGATACATCCATGTTTCTGAAAATGGCGGTGTAGATATTTTCATGTTTATAGAGATGGCGGTGTAGAAATTTCCATGTATATAGAAATTGCAGTGTAGATATTTCCATGTTTATAGAGATAGCAGTGTAGATATTTCCATATTTATACAGATAGCGGTGTAGTTATTTCCATGTTTATACAGATTGCGGTGTAGATATTTCCATGTTTCTACAGATGGCGGTGTAGATATTTCCTTGTTTATACAGACAGCGGTGTAGATATTTCCATGTTTATACAGGTAGCGGTGTAGATATTTCCATATTTACACAGATAGTGGTGTATTTATTTCCATCTTTGCACAGATTGCCGTGTAGATATTTTCATGTTTACGCAGATAGCTGTGTAGATATTTCCAAGTTTACACAGATAGCTGTGTAGATATTTCCATCTTTACACACATACTGTGGTAGATATTTCCATGTTTATACAGATTGCGGTTTAGATATGTCCATGATTATACAGATAGCGGTGTAGATATTTTCATGTTTATACAGATAGCGGTGGAGATATTTCCATGTTTATAGAGACTGAGGTATAGATATTTCCATGTTTATACAGATAGCGTTGTAGATATTTCCATGTTTACAGAGATAGCAGTGTAGATATTTCCATCTTTGCACAGATTGCTGTGTAGATATTTCCATTTTTACACAGATAGCTGTGTAGATATTTCCAAGTTTACACAGAGAGCTGTGTAGATATTTCCATGTTTACGCTGATAGCATTGTATATATTTCCATGTTTATACAGATAGCGGTGTAGATATTTCCATGTTTATACAGAAAGCGGAGTAGACATTTCCATGTTTATACAGATAACGGTGGAGATATTTCCCTGTTTATACAGATAGTGATGTAGATATTTCCATGTTTTAACAGATAATGGTGTAGATATTTCCATGTTTATAGAGATAGCGGTGTAGATATTTCCATGTTTATACAAATGGCTGTGTAGATATTTCCATGTTTGTATAGATGGCAGTGTAGATATTTCCATGTTTATACAGATGGCGCTGTAGATATTTCCATGTTTATACAGATGGTACTGTAGATATTTCCATGTATATACAGATAGCTGTGTAGATATTTCCATGTTTAGAGAGATAGCGTTGTAGATATTTCCATCTTTGCACAGATTGCGGTGTAGGTATTGCCAAATTTACACAGATTGCGGTGTAGATATTTCCAAGTTTACACAGATAGCTGTGTAGATATTTCCATTTTTACAGAGATAGCATTGTAGATATTTCCATGTTTATACAGATTGCGGTGTAGTTATTTCCATGTTGATACAGATAGTGGTGTAGATATTTCCATGTTTATACAGGTAGCGGTGTAGAAATTCCCATGTTTATACAGATCGCTTTGTAGACATTTCCATCTTTCCACAAACGTCAGTGTAGATATTTCCAAGTTTATACAGATGGCAGTGTAGATATTTCCATGTTTATACAGATGTGTGTGTAGATATTTCCATGTATATGCAGATGGCGGTGTAGATATTTCCATGTTTATAGGGAGCGCGGTGTAGTTATTTCTATGTTTATAGAGATAGCGGTGTAAATATTTCCATGCTTATAGAGATGGTGGTGTAAGTATTTTCATGTTTACAGAGATAGCGGTGTAGATATTTCCATGTATATACAGATAACGGTGTTGTTGTTTCCATTTTTATACAGATAGCGGTGTAGATATTTCCATCATTATACAGCTAGTGGTGTAGATATTTCCATGTATGTACAGATAGTGGTGTAGATATTTCCATGTTTATACAGATGGCGGTGTAGATACACCCATGTATCTGACGATGGCGGTGTAGATATTTTCATATTTATAGAAATGGAGGTGTAGATATTTCCATGTATATAGAGATAGCAGTGTAGATATTTTCATGTTTATAGAGAAAGTGGTGTAGGTATTTCCATATTTATACAGATGGCAGTGTAGATATTTCCATGTTTATGCAGATATCGGTGTAGATATTTCCATGTTTACAGAGATAGCGGTGTAGGTATTTCCATCTTTGCATAGATTGCGGTGTAAGTATTGCCAAATTTAAACAGATAGCGGTGTAGATATTTCCAAGTTTACACAGATAGCTGTGTAGATATTTTCATGTTTACAGAGATAGCATTGTACATATTTCCATGTTTATACAGATTGTGGTGTAGTTATTTCCATGTTGATACAGATAGCGGTGTAGATATTTCCATGTTTATACAGGTAGCGGTGTAGAAATTCCCATGTTCATACAGATCACTTTGTAGACATTTCCATCTTTCTACAGATATCAGTGTAGATATTTCCAAGTTTATACAGACGGCAGTGTAGATATTTCCATGTTTATACAGATGTCTGTGTAGATATTTCCATGTTTATGCAGATGGCGGTGTAGATATTTCCATGTTTATAGAGATGGCGGTGTAGTTATTTCTATGTTTATAGAGATAGCGGTGTAAATATCTCCAAGTTTATAGAGAAGATGATGTAAGTATTTTCATGTTTATAGAGATAGCGGTGTAGATATTTCCATGTTTATACAGATAACGGTGTTGGTATTTCCATGTTTGTACAGATAGCCGTGTAGATATTTCCATGTTTATACAGCTCGTGGTGTAGATATTTCCATCTTTATATTGAAGGCAGTGTAGATATTTCCATGTTTATACAGATAGCGGTGTAGAAATTTCCATGTCTACAGAGATAGCGGTGTAGGTATTTCCATATTTATACAGATTGCGGTGTAGATATTTCCATCTTTATACAGATGGCGGTGTAGATATTTCCATGTTTATACAGATGGCAGTGAAGATATTTCCATGTTTATACAGATAGTGGGGTAGATATTTCCATGTTTATACAGATGGCGGTGTAGATACATTCATGTTTCTGAAGATGGCGGTGTAGATATTTTCATGTTTATAGAGATGGAGGTGTAGATATTTCCACGTATATAGAGATAACAGTGTAGATATTTTCATGTTTATAGAGAAAGTGGTGTAGGTATTTCCATGTTTATAGAGATAGCGGTGTAGATATTTCCATATTTATACAGATAGCGGTGTAGGTATTTCCATGTTTATACAGATTGCGGTGTAGATATTTCCATGATTCTACAGATGGCGGTGTAGGTATTTCCTTCTTTATACAGACAGCGCTGTAGATATTTCCAAGTTTACACAGATAGCTGTTTAGATATTTCCATGTTTACAGAGACACCGGTGTAGATATTTCCACGTTTATAGAGTTACCCATTTAGAGATTTCCAAGTTTATGAAGACAGCGGTGTACATATTTGCATGTTTAAAGAGACAGCGGTGTAGATATTTCCATGTTTTTAGAGACTGCGGTGTAGATATTTTCATATTTATACAGATAGCAGTGTAGATATTTCCATATTTATAGAGACAGCGGTGCAGATATTTCCATGTTTATACAGATGGCACTGTAGATATTTCCATGTTTATACAGACAGCGATGTAGATATTTCTCTGTTTATAGAGATATTGGTGTAGATATTTTCATGTTTATACAGACAGCGGTGTAGTTATTTCCATGTTTATAGAGATAGCGATGTAGATAATTCTTTGTTTATAGAGATAACGGTGTTAATATTTCCATGTTTATAGAGATAGCGGTGTAAGTATTTCCATGTTTATAGAACTTGCGGTGTAGATATTTCCATCTTTATACAGACGGCAGTGTAGATATTTCCATGTTTATACAGATAGCATTATAGATATTTGCATGTTTACACAGATGGTGGTGTAGACAGTTCCATGTTAATGGAGATGACGGTGTAGATATTTTCATGTTCATAGAGATGGCAGTGTAGATATTTCAAAGTTTATAGACATAGCGGTGTAGGTATTTCCATGTGTATAGAGATAGTGGAGTAGATATTTCCATGTGTATACAGATGGCAGTGTAGGTATTTCCATGTTTATACATATGGCACTGTAGATATTTCCATGTTTATGCAGATGGCGGTGCAGCTATTTCCATGTTTATAGAGATAGCGGTGTAAATATTTCCATGTTTATACAGATAGCGTTGTAAATATTTCCATGTTTATAGAGATAGCGGTGTAAATATTGCCATGTTTATACAGAAAACGGTTTAAATGTTTACACATTTACAGAGACAGCGGTGTAGATACTAACATGTTTACACAGAAAGTGGTGTAGATATTTCCACATTTATACTGATAGCGGTGTAGATATTTCCACGTATATAGAGATAGCGGTGTAGATATTTCCATGTTTATACAGACCACATTGTAGATATTTCCACGTTTATTCAGATAGCGGTGTAGATATTTCCACGTTTGTACAGATAGTGGTGTACATATTTCCACGTTTATAGAGATAGCGGTGAAGATATTTCCATGTTTATAAAGACAGCGGGGTAGATATTTCCACGTTTATACTGATAGCGGTGTAGATATTTCCACATTTATACAGATAGCGGTGTAGATATTTCCAAGTTTATACAGATAGCAGTTTAGATATTTCCATGTTTACAGACACACCGGTGTAGATATTTCCACGTTTATAGAGATAGCGGTGTAGATATTTCCATGTTTATAGAGACAGTGTTGTAGATATTTCCACGTTTATAGAGATGGCCCTGTAGATATTTCCAAGTTTATGGAGACAGCGGTGTAGATATTTGCATGTTTACAGAGACAGCGGTGTAGATATTTCCTTGTTTTTAGAGACAGCGGTGTAGATATTTCCATGTTTATGTAGATAGGAATGTATATATTTCCATGTTTATAGAGACAGCGCTGTAGATATTTCCATGTTTATACAGATGGCGCTGTAGTTATTTCCATGTTTATACAGACAGCGGTGTAGATATTTCTATGTTTATAGAGATAGCGGTGTAAATATTTCCATGTTTATACTGATAGCGGTGTAAGTATTTCCATGTTTATACAGATAGCGGTGTAAATATTTTCATGTTTATACAGATAGCGGTGTACAAATTTCCACGTTTGTAGAGAGAGCGGTGTAGATATTTCCATGTTTATACAGATGACGGTGAAGATACTTCCATGTTTATGGAGATGGCATTGTAGATATTTACATGTTTATAGAGATGGCGGTGTAGATATTTCCATGTTTGTAGAGTTAGTTGTGTAGATATTTCCATGTTTATAGAGATAGCGGTGTAGGTATTTCCATGTTTATAGAGATAGCGGTGTAGACATTTCCGTGTTTATACAGATGGCGGTGTAGATATTCCCATCTGTATACAGTTGGCAATGTAGATATTTCCATGTTTATGCAGATAACTGTGTAGATATTTCCATGTTTTTACAGGTGGCCGTGTAGATATTTTGATCTTTATAGAAATAGCGGTGGAGATATTTCCATGTTTATACAGATAGCGGTGAAGATATTTCCATGTTTATAGGGATAGCGGTGTAGATATTTTCATGTTCATAGAAATAGCGGTGTAGATATTTACATGTTTATACAGATAGCGGTGAAGATATTTCCATGTTTATACAGATAGCGGTGTAGATATTTCCATGTATGTACAGATAGCATTGTAGATATTTCCATGTTTATACAGATAGCGGTTTAGATATTTCCATGTTTATACAGATAGTGGTTTAGGTATTTCCATGTTTGTACAGATCGCAGTGTAGATATTTCCATGTTTATACAGATAGCGGTGTAGATATTTCCATGTTTCTACAGAACGCGGTGTTGATATTTCCATGTTTTTGCAGATATTGGTGTAGATATTTCCATGTTTATACAGCTCGCGGTGTAGATATTTCCATGTTTATACAGATGGCGGTGTAGATATTTCCATGTTTATACAGATGGTAGTGTAGATATTTCCATGTTTATACAGATTGCGGTTTAGATAGATACATGTTTATGGAGATGGCTGTGTAGATATTTTCATGTTTGTAGAGATGGCGGTGTAGGTATTTCCATGTTTATGGAGATTGCTGTGTAGATATTTTCATGTTTGTAGAAATGGCGGTGTAGGTATTTCCATGTTTATAGAGATAGCGTTGTAGGTATTTCCATATTTATAGAGATAGCGGTGTAGGTATTTCCACGTTTTTAGAGATAGCGGTGTAGATATTTCCATGTTTATACAGATGGATGTGTAGATATTTCCATGTGTTTACAGATGGCAGTGTACATATTTCTATGTTTATACAGATGGTGTTGTAGATATTTCCATGTTTATACAGATGACTGTGTCGATATTTCCACGTTTTTACAGATGGCGGTGTAGATAATTCCATGAATATAGAGATAGCGCTGTAGATATTTCCATGTTTATAGAGATATCGGTGTAGATATATCCATGTTTATACACATAGCGGTGTAGGTATTTCCATGTTTATGCAGATAGCTGTGTTGGTATTTCCATGTTTATACAGATAGCGGTGTAGCTATTTCCGTGTTTGAAGAGATGGATGTGTAGATATTTCCACGTTAATACAGATGGCAGTATAGATATTTCCATGTTTATACAGATGGTGGTGAAGATATTTCCATGTTTCTACAAATGACTGTGTAGGTATTTCCATGTTTATACAGATAGCGGTGTAGACATTTCCACGTTTGTAGAGATAGCGGTGTAGATATTTCCTTATTTATACAGATAGCGGTGTAGATAATTCCATGTTTATACAGATAGCGGTGTAGATATTTCCATGTTTACACAGATAGCAGTGTAGGTATTTCCATGTTTATAGAGATAGCGGTGTAGATATTTCCATGTTTATACTGATGGAGGTGAAGATATTTCCAAGTTTATAAGGATGACTTTGTAGATATTTCCATGTTTTTACAGATGACGGTGTAGATATTTCCATGTGTATACAGATAGCGGTGTAGCTATTTCCATGTTTATACAGATAGAGGTGTAGCTATTTACATATTTGAAGAGATGGCTGTGTAGATATTTCCATGTTTATACAAATGACTGTGTAGGTATTTCCATGTTTATACAGATAGCGGTGTAGACATTTCCATGTTTATAAAGATAGCGGTGTAGATAATTACATGTTTATACAGATAGCGGTGTAGTTATTTCCATGTTTATACAGATGACGGTGTTGATATTTCCATGTTTATAGGGATAGCGCTGTAGATATTTCCTTGTTCATAGAAGTAGTGGTGTAAATATTTCCATGTTTATACAGATAGCGGTGTAGATATTTCGATGTTTATACACAAAGCGGTGTAGTTCTTTCCATGTTTGTAGAAATTGCGGTGTAGGTATATCCATGTTTATGGAGATAGTGATGTAGATATTTCCATATTTATACAGATACCGGTGTAGAAATTTCCATGTTTATACAGACAGCGATGTTGGTATTTCCATGTTTATTCACATGGCGGTGTAGATATTTCCATGTTTATACATGTCGTGGTGTAGATATTTCCATGTTTACACAGATAGCGGTGTAGATATTTCCATGTTTATACTGATAGCGGTGTAGATATTTCCATCTTTATACAGATGACAGAGTAGATATTTCCATGTTTACACAGATAGTGGTGTAGACATTTCCATGTTTATACAGATAGCGCTATAGATATTTCCATGTTTACATTGATAGCGCTGTAGATATTTCTGTCTTTACACAGATAGCAGTGTAGATATTTCCATGTTTATACAGATAGCAGTGTACATATTTCCATGTTTATACAGATAGCGGTTAAGTTATTTCCATGTTTATACAGATAGCGGTGTTGATATTTCCATGTTTATAGCGATAGTGTTGTAGGTAATTTCATGCTTTTGCAGATAGCGGTGTAGTTATTTCCATGTTTACACAGATAGCGGTGTAGATATTTCCATTTTATACAGATGGCAGTGAAGGTATTTCCATGTTTATACAGATGGAATTGTAGATATTTCCATGTTTAAACAGATGGTGGTGTGTATATTTCCATGTTTATACAAATGACTGTGTAAATATTTCCATTCATATACAGATGGCAGTGTAGGTATTTCCATGTTTATACAGATGGCGGTGTAGATATTTCCATGTTTTTAGACATAGCGGTGCAGCTATTTCCATGTTTACACAGAAAGATGTGTAGGAATTTGCATGTTTATACAAATGGCGGTGTAGAAAATTCTATCTTTATACAGATAGTGATGTAGATATTTACATGTTCATACAGATGACGGTGTAGATATTTCCATTTTTATAGAGATTGTGGTGTAGATATTTCAATGTTTATACAGATGGCATTGTAGATATTTTCATGTTTATACAGATGGCGGTGTAGGTATTTCCATGTTTATATGGATGGCGGTGTAGATATTTCCATGTTTATACAGATTGCGGTGTAGAGATTTCCATGATTACACAGATAGCGGTGTAGATATTTCCATATTTATACAGACGGCGGTGTAGATATTTCCATGTTTATACAGGCAGCGGTGTAGATAATTTCATATTTATACAGACAGGGGTGTAGATATTTCCAGGTTTATACAGATGGCGGAGTAGGTAATTATATGTTTATACAGATTGCGGTGTAGATATTTGTATGTTTATAGAGATGGCTGTGTAGATATTTCCATGTTTATACAGTTGGCACTGTAGATATTTCCATGTTTATAGAGATGGTAGTGTAGGTATGTCCATGTTTATACAGATGACTGTGTAGATATTTCCATGTTTATACAGATGGCAGTGTAGGTATTTCCATATTTATAGATATGGCGGTGTAGATATTTTCATTCTTATAGAGATAGCGGGTTAGATATCTCCATGTTAACACAAATAGTGGTGAAGTTATTTCCATCTTCATACAGATGGCAGAAACTTAATTCCATGTTTATACAGATGGCTGTGTAGATATTTCTATGTTTATACAGATGGCGGTGTAGATATTTCCATGTTTATACAGATAGCGGTGTTGACATTTCCATGTTTCAAGAGATGGCGATGTAGATATTTCCATGTTTATACAGATAGCGGTGTAGATATTTCCATGATTACACAGATAGCGGTGTAGGTATTTCCATGTTTATACAGGTAGCGTTGTAGATATTTCCATGTTTATAGAGATAGAGGTGTAGTTATTTCCAAGTTTATACAGATAGCGGTGTTGATATTTCCATGGTTATAGAGATAGCGGTGTAGATTTTACAATGTTTATACAGATAGCGGTGTAGGTGTTTCCATGTTTATACAGATTGCGGTGTTGATATTTTCATGTTTACACAAATGGCTGTGAAGGTATATCCATGTTTATACAGATGGCCGTGTAGATATTTCCATGTTTATACAGATGCTGGTGTAGATATTTCCATGATTATAAAGAAGACTGTGTAGATATTTCCATGTTTATACATATGGCAGTGTAGATATTTCCATGTTTATACAGGTCATGGTGTAGATATTTCTATGTTTACACGGATAGCGGTGTACGTATTTCCAAGTTTATACAGATGGCAGTGTAGATATTTCCATATTTATTCAGATGGTGGTGTAGATATTTCCATGTTTATACAGATGACTGTGTAGATATTTCAGAGTTTATACTGACGGCAGTGTTGACATTTCTAGGTTAATACAGATGGTGGTGTAGATATTTCCATGTTTATACAGATGGCAGTGTCGTTATTTCCATGTTTATACAGATAGAGTTGGAGATATTTCCATATTTATACATAAGGTGGTGAACATATTTCCATGTTTATACAGATAGCGGTGTAGTTATTTCCATGTTTATACAGATAGCGGAGATGATATTTCCATGTGTATAGGGATTGCGGTGCAGATTTTCCCATGTTTATACAGATAGCGTTGTAGGTATTTCCATGTTTATACAGATAGCGGTGTAGATATTTTCATGTTTCTACAGATGGCTGTGTAGATATATCAATGTTTATATAGATGGCCGTGTAGATATTTACATGTTTATACAGATTGAGGAGTAGATATTTCCATGTTTATACAGACGACATTGTAGGTATTTCCGTGTTTATACAGATGGCAGTGTAGATATTTCCATGCTTATAGAGATGACTGTGTAGATATTTCCATATTTTTACAGATGGTGGTGTAGTTATTTCCATGTTTATACAGATAGCGGTGTGGCTATTTCCATGTTTATACATATAGCGGTGCAGTTATTTCCAGGTTTATAGAGATAGCGGTGGAGATATTTCTATGTTTATAGAGATAGTGATGTAGATATTTCCATGTTTATACAGATAGCAGTGCAGATATTTCCATGTTTATACAGAGAGCGGTGTAGATATTTCCATCTTTGTACAGATTGCGGTGCAGATATTTCCATCTTTACACAGATAGAGGTGTAGATATTTCCATCTTTGCGCAGAATGCGGTGTAGATATTTCCATCTTTACACAGATAGCGGTGTAGATATTTCCATGTTTATACAGACAGCGGTGTAGATATTCCATGTTTATACAGATAGCGGTGTAGATATTTTCATGTTTATTCAGATGGCAGTGTCGTTATTTCCATGTTTATACAGATAGCGGTGGAGATATTTCCATATTTATACATACGATGGTGAACATATTTCCTTGTTTATACAGATGGCGGTGTAGATATTTCAATGTTTCACAGATAGCATTGTAGATATTTCCATGTTTATACAGATAGCGGTGTTGTTATTTCCATGTTTATACAGATAGCGGAGATGATATTTCCATGTGTATAGGGATGGCAGTGCAGATGTTTCCATGTTTATACAGATAGCGTTGTAGGTATTTCCATGTTTATACAGATAGCGGTGTAGATATTTTCATGTTTCTACAGATGGCTGGGTAGATATATCCATGTTTATACAGTTGGCCGTGTAGATATTTACATGTATATACAGATTGAGGAGTAGATATTTCCATGTTTATACAGTCGACTTTGTAGATATTTCCATGTTTATACAGATGGCGGTGTAGATATTTCCATGTTTATAGAGATGGCGGTGTAGATATTTCCATGTTTATACAGATGACGGTGTAGATATTTCCACGTTTATACAGATGGCGGTGTAGATATTTCCAGCTTCATACTGATGGTGGTGTAGATATTTCCATCTTTATAAAGACGACGGTGTAGATATTTCTATGTTTATACAGATGGCTGTATAGATATTTCCATGTTTATTGAGATGGCCGTGTAGACATTTCCATGTTTATGCAGATGGCGGTGTAGATATTTCCATTTTTATACAGATAGATATCGGTGTAGATATTTCCATGCTCATAAATATAGTTGTGTAGATATTTCCATGTTTATACAGATAGCGATGTAGATATTAACATGTTTATACAGATAGCGGTGTAGATATTTCCATGTTTACACAGATAGCGGTGGAGATATTTCCATATTTATACAGATTGCAGTGGAGATATTTCCATGTTTATACAGATGGCAGTGTTGATATTTCCAACTTTATACAGAAAGTGGTGTAGATACTTCCGTGTTTATACAGATAGCAGTGTAGATATTTCCATGTTTATACAGATAGCGGTGTAAGTATTTCCATGTTTATAGAGATAGCGGTGTAGATACTTCCATGTTTATACAGATGGCTGTGTAGATATTTCCATGTGTATGCAGATGGCAGTGTAGATATTTCCATATTTATGCAGATGGAGGTGTAGATATTTCCATGTTTAAACAGATGACTCTGTATATATTTCCTTGTTTTTACAGATGGCAGTGTAGATATTTCCATGTTAATAAAGATGGCGGTGTAGATATTTCCATGTTGGTAGAGATACCCATGTAGATATTTCCATGTTTATACAGGTAGCGGTGTAGACATTTCCATGTTTATAGAGATTGCGGTGTAGATATTTCCATATTGATACAGATAGTGTTGTAGATATTTTCATGTTTATACAGATAGCGGTGTAGATATTTCCATGTGTATACAGATAGCGGTTTAATTATTTCCATGTTTATACTGATGGTGGTGTATATATTTCCATGTTTATACAGATAGCGGTGGAGATATTTCCATGTTTATACAGATGGCGGTGTAGATATTTCCATGTTTATAGAGATAGCTGTGTAGATATTTCAATGTTTATAGAGTTAGCGGTGTAGATATTTTCATATTTATACAGATAGCCGTGTAGGTATTTCCAAGTTTATTCAGATGGCGGTGTACATACTTCCATGTTTATACCTATAGAGGTGAGGCTGTTTCCATGTTTATACAGATGGCAGTGTAGATATTTAGATGTTCATGCAGATAGCAATGCAGGTATTTCCATGTTTATACAGATAGCGGTGAAGATATTTCCATGTTTATACAGATAGCGGTGGAGATACTTCCAAGTTTATACAGATAGCGGTGTAGATATTTCCATGTTTATACAGATTGCGGAGGATATATTTCTATGTTTGTAGAGATGGCGGTGTAGTTATTTCCAGCTTTATACAGATGGCTGTGTAGCTATTTCCATGTGTATACAGATGGCAGTGCAGATATTTCCATGTAAATAGAGGTGAAGTTGTAGATAGTTCCATGTTTATACATATGACTGTGTAGGTATTTCCATGTATTCATAAATGGCGGTGTAGCTACTTCCATGTTTATAAAGATAGTGGTGTGGCTATTTCCAGGTTTTTACTGATAGCGATGTGAATATTTCCAAGTTTATAGAGATGGCTGTGTAGATATTTCCATGTATACACAGATGGCAGTGTAGATGTTTCCATGTTTACGCAGATAGTGGTGTAGATATTTCCATGTTTATACAGATTACTGTGTAGGTATTTCCATGTTTATACAGATGGCGGTGTAGATATTTCCATGTATATCGAGATAGCCATGTAGATAATTCCATGTTTATACAGATAGCGGTGTTGACATTTCCATGTTTATACAGATGGCAGTGTAGATATTTCCATATGTATACAGATAGCGGAGTAGATATTTCCAAGTTTTTACAGATAGCGATGTAGATATTTCCATGTTTATACAGATAGCGGTGTAGATATTTCCATGTTTATACAGATAGCAGTGGTGATACTCCCATGTTTATACAGATAGCGGTGGATATATTTCCATGTTTATAGAGATGGCGGTGTAGATATTTCCACGTTTATAAAGATAGTGGCGTAGATATTTCCTTGTTTATACAGATAGCGGTGTAGATATTTACATGTTTATACAGATAGCGGTGTAGGTATTTCCATGTTCATAGAGATAGCATTGTAGATATTTCCAGGTTTATACAGATGGCTGTGTAGATATTTCCATGTGTATACAGATGGCAGTGTAGATATTTCCATGTTTATGCAGATGGAGGTGTAGATACTTCCATGATTATACAGACGACTGTGTAGGTATTTCCATGTTTTTACAGATGGCGGTGTAGATATTTCCATGTTTATACAGGTAGCGGTGTGGCTATTTCCGTGTTTATACAGATAGCGATGAAGTTATTTCCATGTTTATACAGGTAGCGGTGGAGATATTTCCATGTTTATACAGAGGGCGGTGTAGATGTTTCCAAGTTTATGCAGATAGCGGCGTAGATATTTCCATGTTTATGGAGATAGCAGTGTAGATATTTCCATGTTTACACAGAGAGCGGTGTAGTTATTTCCATATTTATAGAGATAGCACTGTAGAAATTTCCAAATTTATACAGATAGCGGTGGAGATATTTCCATGTTTATACTGATAACGATGTAGATATTTCCATGTTTATACAGATAGTGGTGTAGATATTTCCATGTGTATACAGATAGCGGTCTAGATATTTCCATGTTTATACAGATGGCTGTGTAGATATTTCCATGTGTATACAGATGGCAGTGTAGATATTTCCATGTTTACAGATGGAGGTGTAGATATTTCCATTTTTCTACAGATGACTGTGTAGATATTTTCATGCTTTTACAAATGGCGGTGTAGATATTTCCATGTTTATACAGATAGCGGTGTGGCTATTTCCGTGTTTATACATATAGCGATGAAGATATTTCCATGTTTATACAGTTAGCGGTGTAGATATTTCCATGTCTATACAGATAGCGGTGGAGATATTTCCATGTTTATGCAGATAGCGGTGGATATATTTCCATGTTTGTAGAGATGGCGGTGTAGATATTTCCACGGTTATAAAGATAGTGGTGTAGATATTTCCTTGTTTATACAGATAGTGTTGTAGATATTTCCATGTTAATACAGATAGCGGTGTAGGTATTTCCATGTTCATATAGATAGCGTTGTAGAGATTTCCAGGTTTATACAGATGGCTCTGTAGATATTTCCATGTGTATACAGATGGCATTGTAGATATTTCCATCTTTATACAGATGGAGGTGTAGATACTTCCATGTTTATACAGATGACTGTGTAGGTATTTCCATGTTTTTACAGATGGCGGTGTAGATATTTCCATGTTTATACAGATAGCGGTGTGGCCATATCCATGTTTATACAGATAGCGATGTAGATATTTCCATGTTTATACAGATAGCGGAGTGGCTATTTCCATGTTTATACAGATGACAGTGTATATGTTTCCGTGTTTATGCAGATAGCGGTGTAGATATTTCCATGTTTATACAGCTCACGGTGTAGATATTTCCATCTTTATACAGATGGCAAGATAGATATTTCCATGTTTACACAGATAGCGGTGTAGACATTTCCATATTTACACAAATGGTGGTGTAGATAGTACCATGTTTATGGAGATGGTGGTGTAGATATTTTCATATTTGTAATGATAGAGGGGTAGATATTTCCATGTTTATAGAGATGGCGGTGTAGATATTTCCATGTTTATAGAGATAGCTGTGTAACTATTTCCAAGTGTATAGAGATAGCGTTGTAGATATTTCCATGTTTATTCAGATGGCTGTGTACATATTTCCATGTTTATACAGATAACAGTGTAGATATTTCCATGTTTATAGTGATGGTGGTGCAGATATTTCCATGTTTATACAGACGACTGTGTAAATATTTCTATGTTTATACAGATGGCGGTGTAGATATTTCCATGTTTATAGAGATAGCGGTGTAGCTATTTCCATGTTTACGCAGATAGCGGTGTAGTTATTTCCATGTTTATAGAGAGGGTGGTGTATATATTTCCATATTTATACAGATAGCGGTGTAGATATTTCCATATTTATTCAGGTGGTGGAATAGATATTTCCATGTTTATACCGATAGCGGTGTGGTATTTCCATGTATATACTCATAGCGGTGTAGATATTTCCATATTTATACAGATGTCTGTGTAGATATTTCCATGATTATACAGATGGCAGTGTAGATATTTCCATGTTTATACAGATAGTGGTACAGATATTTCCATGTTTATACAGATGTTACTGTGTAAGTATTTCCATGTTTATGGAGATGGTGGTGTAGATATTTTCATGTTTATAAAGATAGCGGTGTAGATATTTCCATGTTTATACAGATCGTGGAGAACATATTTCCATGTTTATAGAGATAGCGGTGTAGATACTTCCAAGTTTATTGAGATAGCAGTGTGGATATTTCCATGTTTATACAGATAGTGATGCAGATATTTTCAGGTTTATACAGATAGCGGTGTAGATGTTTACATGCTTTTAGAGATAGAAATATAGATATTTCCATGTTTATACAGAGAGCGGTGTAGACATTTCCATGTTCATAGAGATAGCGGTGTAGATATTTGCATGTTTAGAGAGATATCATTGTAGATATTTTCATCTTTGCACAGACTGCGGTGTAGATATTTCCATCTTTACACAGATAGCACTGTAGATATTTCCATGTTTACTCAGATAGCTGTGTAGATATTTCCATGTTTACACAGATAGCGTTGTAGATATTTTCATGGTTACACAGATAACACTGTAGATATTTCCTTGTTTATACAGATAGCGGTGTAGATGTTTCCATGTTTATGCAGACTGCAGTGCAGATACTTCCATGTTTATACAGATGACGGTGTAGATATTTCCATATTTATACAGATAGCGGTGTAGATATTTCCATGTTTATACTGATAGTGGTGTAGATATTTCCATGTTTATACACATAGCGGTGTAGATATTTCCATATTTATACAGATCGTGGTGTAGATATTTCCGTGTTTATACAGATAGCGGTGTAGATATGTCCATGTTTATACTGATAGCGGTGTAGATATTTCCATGTTTATACATATAGCGGTGTAGATATTTCCATGTTCATACAGATCGTGGTGTAGATATTTCCATGTTTATACAGATAACAGTGTTGATATTTCCATGTTTATACAGATAGCGGTGTAGATATTTCCATGTTTACAGAGATAGCGGTGTAGATATTTCCATATTTGCAGAGTTTGCAGTGTAGATATTTCCATCTTTACACTGATAGCAGTGTACATATTTCCATGTTTAAACAGATAGCTGTGTAGATATTTTCATGTTTACACAGATAGTGTTATATATATTTCCATGTTTATACAGATAGCGGTGTGGATATCTCCATGTTTATAAAGATGACTGTGCAGATATTTCCATCTTTATAGAGATAGCGGTGGAGATTTTTCCATGTTTTTACTGATAGCGGTGTAGATATTGCCATGTTTATACAGATTGCGGTGTAGGTATTTCCAAGTTTATAGAGATAGCGGTGTAGATATTTCCATATTTATACAGATAGCCATGTAGACATTTCCATGTTTATTCATATGGCTGTATAGTTATTTCCATGTTTATACAGCTAGCGTTGTGGCTATTTCCATGTTGATACAGATAGTGTTGTGGCTATTTCCATGTTTATACACATAGCTGTGTAGATATTTCCACGTGTATACAGATGGCAGTGTAATTATTTCCATATTTATGCAGATGGAAGTGTGGATATTTCCATGTGTATACAGATGGCAGTGTAGATATTTCCATGTTTATAGAGATAGCCATGCAGATATTTCCATGTTTATACAGATGGCAGTGAAGATATTTCCAGGTTTATAGAGATAGCGGAGTAGGTATTTCCATATTTATACAGATAGCGGTGTAGGCATTTCCATGTTTATAGAGATGGCGGTGTAGATATTTCCATATGTATACAGATAGCGGTGCTGATATTTCCAAGTTTATTCAGATAGCGGTGTAGATATTTCCATGTTTATACAGATAGCGGTGTAGATATTTCCATGTTTATACAGATGTCTGTGTAGATATTTCCATGATTATACAGATGGCAGTGTAGATATTTCCATGTTTATACAGATAGTGGTGTAGATATTTCCATGTTTATACAGATGTTACTGTGTATTTCCATGTTTATGCAGATGGAGGTGTAGGTATTTCCATGTTTATAGAAAGAGCCATGTAGATATTTCCACGTTTATACAGATAGCGGTGAAGACATTTCCATGTTTGTAGAGATAGCGGTGTAGATATTTCCATCTTTATACAGATCGTGGTGTACATATTTCCATGTTTATACAGATTGCGGTGTAGATACTTCCATGTTTATTGAGATAGCGGTGTGGATATTTCCATGTTTATACAGATAGTGATGCAGATATTTTCAGGTTTATACAGATAGCGGTGTAGATGTTTACATGCTTATAGAGATAGAAATATAGATATTTCCATGTTTATACAGAGAGCGGTGTAGACATTTCCATGTTCATAGAGATAGCGGTGTAGATATTTCCATGTTTACAGAGATATCATTGTAGATATTTCCATCTTTGCACAGACTGCGGTGTAGATATTTCCATCTTTACACAGATAGCACTGTAGATATTTCCATGTTTACTCAGATAGCTGTGTAGATATTTCGATGTTTACACAGATAGCGTTATAGATATTTTCATGGTTACACAGATAACGCTGTAGATATTTCCTTGTTTATACAGATAGCGGTGTAGATTTTTCCATGTTTATGCAGACTGCAGTGCAGATACTTCCATGTTTATACAGATGACGATGTAGATATTTCCATATTTATACAGATTGCGGTGTAGTTATTTCCATGTTTATACTGATAGTGGTGTAGATATTTCCATGTTTATACACATAGCGGTGTAGATATTTCCATATTTATACAGATCGTGGTGTAGATATTTCCGTGTTTATACAGATAGCGGTGTAGATATGTCCATGTTTATACTGATAGCGGTGTAGATATTTCCATGTTTATACATATAGCGGTGTAGATATTTCCATGTTTATACAGATCGTGGTGTAGATATTTCCATGTTTATACAGATAACGGTGTTGATATTTCCATGTTTATACAGATAGCGGTGTAGATATTTCCATGTTTACAGAGATAGCGGTGTAGGTATTTCCATATTTATACAGATAGCGGTGTAGGCATTTCCATGTTTATAGAGATGGCGGTGTAGTTATTTCCATATGTATACAGATAGCGGTGTAGATATTTCCAAGTTTATACTGATAGCTGTGTAGATATTTCCAAGATTATACAGACAGCGGTGTAGATATTTCCATGTTTATACAGATGTCTGTGTAGGTATTTCCATGATTATACAGATGGCAGTGTAGATATTTCCATGTTTATACAGATAGTGGTGTAGATATTTCCATGTTTATACAGATGTTACTGTGTAAGTATTTCCATGTTTATGCAGATGGAGGTGTAGGTATTTCCATGTTTATAGAAAGAGCCATGTAGATATTTCCACGCTTATACAGATAGCGGTGAAGACATTTCCATGTTTGTAGAGATAGCAGTGTAGATATTTCCATATTTATACACATAGGGGTGTAGATATTTACATGTGTATACGGATAGCTGTGTAGATGTTTCCATGTTTATACATATAGCGGTGTAGAAATTTCCATGTTTATACAGATCGCGTTGCAGATATTTCCATGTTTATACAGAGAGCAGTGTCGATATTTCCGTGTTTTTACAGATACCGTTGTAGTTATTTCCATATATATACAGATTGTGCTGAAGTTATTTCCATGTTTATAGAGATAGCGGTGTAGATATTTCCAGGTTTATACAGATGGCTGTGTAGATATTTCCATCTGTATACAGATGGCAGAGTTGATATTTACATGTTTATACACATGGAGGTGTAGAAATTTCCATGTTTGTACAGATGACTGTGTAGATATTTCCATGTTTTAACAGGTGGCCGTGTAGATGTTTCCATGTTTATACAGATAGCGGTGTGGCTATTTCCAAGTTTATACAGATAGCGGTGTAGATATTTCCATGTTTATACAGATGGCTGTGTGCATATTTCCATGTTTATACAGATGGCTGTGTAGATATTTCCATGTTTCTACAGATGGCATTGTAGTTATTTCCATGTTTATACAGAGAGCGGAGTAGATATTACCATGTTTATACAGATGACTGTGTAGGTATTTCCATGTTTATACAGATGGCGGTGCAGATATTTCCATGTTTATAGAGATAGTGGTGTAAATATTTCCAAAGTTATACAGATAGCGGTGTAAATATTTCCTTGTTTATCCAGATATCGGTGTAGATATTTCCATGTTTATACAAAGAGCGGTGTAGATATTTCCATGTTTATAAAGATCATGGTGTAGTTTTTTCCAAGTTTATACAGATAGCGGTGTAGGTATTTCCATGTTTATACAGATGGCAGTGTAGATATTTCCACGTTTATAGAGATGGCGGTGTAGGTATTTCCAGGTTTATAAAGATAGTGGTTTAGATATTTCCGTGTTTATTCAGATACTGGTGTAGATATTTCCATGTTTATATAGATAGCGGTGTTGGTATTTCCATGTTTATAGAGATAGCGTTGTATATATTTCCATGTATACACAGATAGCGGTGGAGATATTTCCATGTTTATACAGATAGCGGTGGATATATTTCCATGTTTATACAGATGGCGGTGTAGATATTTCCATGTTTATACAGATAGCGGAGTGGCTATTTCCATGTTTATACAGATGACAGTGTAGATGTTTCCGTGTTTATGTAGATAGCGGTGTAGATATTTCCATGTTTACACAGCACACTGTGTAGATATTTCCATCTTTATACAGATGGTAAGATAGATATTTCCATGTTTATACAGATAGCGGTGACGACATTTCCATATTTACACAAATGGTGGTGTAGATAGTTCCATGTTTATGGAGATGGTGGTGTAGATATTTTCATGTTTGTAATGATAGAGGTGTAGATATTTCCATGTTTATAGAGATGGTGTTGTAGATATTTCCATGTTTATAGAGATAGCTGTGTAACTATTTCCAAGTGTATAGAGATAGCGGTGTACATATTTCCATGTTTATACAGATAGTGGTGGAGATATTTCCATGTTTATACACATAGCGGTGGATATATTTCCAGGTTTATAGAGATGGCGGTGTAGATATTTCCAAGTTTATACATATTTCGGTGTAGTTATTTCCATGTTTATACAGATAGCTTTGGAGATGTTTCCATGTTTATGCAGATAGTGGTGGACATATTTCCATGTTTTTACAGATAGCGCTGTAGGTATTTCCATGTTTATAGAGATAGCGGTGGAGATATTTCCATGTTTATACAGATAGCTGTGGAGATATTTCCATGTTTATAGAGATGGCGGTGTACATATTTCCAAGTTTATACAGATAGTGGTGTAGATATTTCCATTGTTTATACAGATAGCGGTGTAGGTATTTCCATGTTTATGGACATAGTGGTGTAGATATTTCCAGGTTTATAGAGATGGCTGTGTTGATATTTCCATGTTTATACACATGACAGTGTAGATATTTCCAAGTTTATACAGATAGTGGTGTAGATATTTTCTCGTTTATACAGACGACTGTGTAGGTATTTCCATGTTTATACAGATGGCGTTGTAGATATTTCCATGTATATGGAGATAGCCATGTAGATATTTCCATGTATATAGAGATGGCGGTGTGGACAATTCCATGTTTAGAGATGGCGGTGTAGATATTTCCATATGTACACAGATAGCGGTGTAGATATTTCCAAGTTCATACAGATAGCGGTGTAGATATTTCCATGTTTATACAGATAGCGGTGTAAATATTTCCATGTTTATACAGATGACTATGTAGATATTTCCATGTTTTTACAGATGGCGCTGTAGATATTTCCATGTTTATACAGATGGAGGTGTCGATATTTCCATGTTTATAGAGATGACTGTGTAGATATTTCTATGTTTTAACAGATGGCGATGTAGATATTTCCATCTTTATACAGATAGCGGTGTGGCTATTTCCGTGTTTATACAGATAGCAATGAAGATATTTCCAGGTTTATACAGTTGGCTGTGTAGATATTTCTATGTTTATACAGACGTCAGTGTAGATATTTCCATGTTTATACAGATAGCGGTGGATATATTTCCATGTTTATAGAGATGGCGGTGTAGATATTTCCAAGTTTATACAGATAGCGTTGTAGATATTTCCATGTTTATACAGATAGCGGAGTAGATATTTCCATGTTTATACAGATAGCGGTGTAGCTATTTCCATATTTATAGAGATAGCGGTGTAGATATTTCCAGGTTTATTCAGATGGCTCCGTAGTTATTTCCTTGTGTATACAGATGGCAGTGTAGATATTTCCTTGTTTATACAGATGGAGGTGTAGACACTTCCAGGTTTATACAGATGACTGTGTAGATATTTCCATGTTTTTACAGACAGCGGTGTCAACATTTCCATCTTTATAAAGATAGAGGTGTACATATTTCCATGTTTATACAGACGACTGTGTAGGTATTTCCATGTTTATACAGATGGCGGTGTTGATATTTCCATGTATATAGAGATTCCCATGTATATATTTCAATGTTTATACAGATAGCGGTGTAGACATTTCCATGTTTATAGAGTTGGCGGAGTAGATGTGTCCATATGTATACAGATAGCGGTGTAGATATTTCCAAGTTTATACAGATAGCAGTGTATATATTTCCACGTTTATGCAGATAGCGGTGTAGATATTTCCATGTTTATAGAGATGGCGGTGTAGATATTTCCAAGATTATACAGATAGCAGTGTAGTTATTTCCATGTTTATACAGATGACTGTGTATATATGTCCATGTTTATAGAGATGGCGGAGTAGATATTCCCATGTTTATAGAGATAGCGGTGTAGATATTTCCATGTTCATAGAGATAGCGGTGTAGATATTTCTATATTTACAGATAGCCGTGTAGATATTTCCATGTTTATTCAGATGCCGTTGTAGTTATTTCCAAGTTTATAGAGATGGCTGTGTAGATATTTCCAAGTTTATACTGATGGCACTGTAAATATTTCCTTGTTTATACAGATAGCGGTGTAGAGATTTCCATGTTTATACAGATTGCGGTGTAGTTATTTCCATGTTTATACAGATGGTTGTGTATATTTTTCCATGTTTATACAGATCGCGGTGTAGATATTTCCATGTTTATAGAGACAGATGTGTAGATATTTCCATGTTTATAGATATAGCAGTGCAGATATTTCCATATTTATACATATAGCCGTGAAGATATTTCAATGTTTATTCAGATGGTGGTGTAGATATTTCCATGTTTCTACAGATAGCGGTGAGGCTATTTCCATGTTTATAATGATGGCAGAGTAGATATTTCCATGTTTATAGAGATATCCATGTAGATATTTCCATGTTTATACAGATAGAGGTGTAGGCATTTCTATGTTTATAGAGATAGCGCTGTAGATATTTCCATATTTATACAGATAGCCGTGTAGCTATTTCCATGTTTATTCAGATGGCGTTGTAGATATTTCCATGTTTATACAGATAGCGGCGTGGCTATTTCCATGTTTATACTGATGGCATTGTAGATATTTCCATGTTTATGCAGATGGCGATGAAGATATTTCCATGTTTATAAAGATATCGGTGTAGATATATCCATGTTTATACAGATAGCGGTGGAGATATTTCCATGTTTATACAGATAGCGGTGGAGATATTTCCATGTTTATACAGATAGAGGTGTAGGTATTTCCATGTTCATAGAGATAGCGTTGTAGATATTTCCAGGTTTATACAGATGGCTGCGTAGATATTTCCATGTGTATACCGATGGCAGTGTAGATATTTCCATGTTTATATAGATGGAGGGGTAGATAGTTCCATGTTTACACAGATGACTGCATAGATATTTCCATGTTTTTACAGACGGCGGTATAGATATTTCCATATTTATACAGACAGCGCTGTCGCTATTTCCGTGTTTAAACAGATAGCGATGCAGATATTTCCATGTGTATACAGATGGCAGTGTAGATATTTCCATGTTTATGTAGATGGAGGTCTAGATATTTCCATGTTTATACAAATGACTGTGAAGATATTTCCATGTTTTTACAGATGGCGGTGTCAATATTTCCATCTTTCTACAGATAGTGGTGTAGATATTTCCATGTTTATAGAGACGACTCTGTAGGTATTTCCATGTTTTTACAGATGGCGGTTTTGATATTTCCATGTATATAGAGATACCCATGTAGATATTTCCATGTTTATACAGATAGCGGTGAAGATATTTCCATGTTTATAGAGATGGCGATGTAGATGTTTCCATATGTATACAGATAGCGGTGTAGATATTTCCAAGTTTATACAGATAGTGGTGTAGATATTTCCAAGTTTATACAGATAGCGGTGTAGATAATTCCATGTTTATACAGATAGCGGTTTAGTTATTTCCATGTTTATACAGATGACTCTGTATATATTTCCATGTTTATGGAGATGGCGGAGCAGATATTCCCATGTTTATAGAGATAGCGGTGTAGATATTTCCTTCTTTATAGAGATAGTGGTGTAGATATTTCCATATTTACAGATAGCCGTGTAGATATTTCCATGTTTTTTCAGATGGCAGTGTAGATATTTCCATGTTTATTGAGATGGCTGTGTAGATATTTCCATGTTTGTACAGATGGCAGTGTAGATATTTCCATGTCCATACTGATAGTGGTGTAGATATTTCCATGTTTATGCTGATGACTGTGTAGGTATTTCCATGTTTATACAAATGGCAGTGTCGATATTTCCATGTTTATAGAGATACCCATGTAGATATTTCCATGTTTATACAGATAGCGGTGTAGACATTTCCATGTTTATAGAGATAGCGGTGTAGATATTTCCATATTTATACAGATAGCGGTGTAGATATTTCCATGTTTATACAGATACCGGTGTATATATTTCCATGTTTATACAGATAGTGGTGTAGTTATTTCCATGTTTATACAGATGGAGGTGTATATATTTCCATGTTTATAGAGATGGCGGTGTAGATATTTCCATGTTTATAGTGATAGCTGTGTAGATATTTCCATGTTTATAGAGATAGCGGTGTAGATATTTCCATGTTTATAGATAGCGGTGTAGATATTTCCATATTTATAGAGATAGCCGTGTAGATATTTCCATGTTTATTCAGATGGCGGTGTAGATATTTCCATGTTAATACAGATAGCGGTGTGGATATGTCCATGTTTATACAGATGGCAGTGTATATATTTCCATGTTTATGCAGATAGTGATGAAGATATTTCCATGTTTATACAGATAGCGGTCGAGATATTTCCATGTTTATGCAGATAGCGGTGGAGATATTTCCATGTTTATAAAGATAGCGGTGGATATATTTCCATGTTTATAGAGATGGCGGTGTAGATATTTCCATTCTTGTACAGATGGCTGTGTAGATATTACCATGTGAATTTAGATGGCTGTGTTGCTATTTCCATGTGAATACAGATGGCATTGTAGATTTTTCCATGTTTATAGAGGTGGTGGTGTTGATATTTAAATGTTTATACAGATGAGAGTGTATATATTTCCATGTTTATACAGATGGCGGTGTAGATATTTCTATGTTAATAGAGATAGCGGTGTAGATATTTCCATGTTTATGCAGATGGTGGAGTAGATATTTCCATGTTATAGAGATGGCCGTGTATATATTTCTATGTTTATATAGATAGCGGTGCGGAAAATTCCATGTTTATACAGCTCACGGTGTAGGTATTTCCATCTTTATACAGATGGCAGTGTAGATATTTCCATGTTTATACAGATAGCGGTGTAGATATTTCCATGTTTACACAGCTGGTGGTGTAGTTATTTCCATATTAATGGAGATGGTGGTGTAGATATTTTCATGTTTATAGAGATTGCGGTGTAGATATTTCCATGTTTATACAGATGACTGTGAAGATATTTCCATGCTTATACAGATGGCGGTGTAAATATTTCCATGTTTATAGAGATAGTGGTATAGATATTTCCATGTTAAACAGATAGCGGTGCAGATATTTCCATGTTTATAGAGACAGCGTTGTATATATTTCCATATTTATACAGACAGCTGTGTAGATATTTCCATGTTTATTCAGATCGCGGTGTAGATATTTCCATGTTTATACTGATGGTGGTGTAGATATTTCCCTGTTTATACAGATAGCGGTGTGGCTATTTCCGTGTTTCTACAGATAGCGGGGTTGATATTTCCATGTTTACATAGACAGCGGTGTAGATATTTCCATCTTTCAACAGATTGTGGTGAATATATTTCCATTTTTACACAGATAGCGGTGCAGATATTTCCATGTTTACACAGAGAGCTTTGTAGATATTTCCATGTTTACACAGATAGCAGGGTAGATATTTCCATGTTTATGGAGACAGCTGCGTAGATATTTCCATGTTTATACAGATGGCGGTGTAGATATTTCCATTGTTGTACAAATGGCGCTGTAGATAGTTCCATGCTTATAGAGATTGCGGTGTAGGTATCTCCATGTGTATAGAGATAGCGCTGCAGATGTTTCCATGTTTATACTGATGGCTGTGTAGATATTTCCATGTGTATACAGACGGCAGTGTTGATATTTCCATGTTTATAGAGATGGTGATGTAGATATATCCATGTATATACAGATGACTGTGTAGATATTTCCTTGTTTATACAGATTGCCGTGTAGGTATTTCCATGTTTATAGAGATAGCAGTGTAGATATTTCCATGTTTATACACATAGCAGTGCAGATATTTCCATGCTCATAGAGGTAGCGTTGTAGATTTTTCCATCTTTGCACAGATTGCGGTGTAGATATTTCCATCTTTACACAGATAGCGGTGTAGATATTTCCATGTTTACACAGATAGCTGTGTAGATATTTCCATGTTTACCCAGATAGCCTACTAGATATTTCCATGTTTATATAGGTAGCGGTGTAAATATTTCCATGTTTATACAGATATCGGTGCAGATGTTTCCATGTTTATACAGATAGCGGTGGAGATATTTCCATGTTTACACAGATAGCGTTGTAGATATGTCCATGTTTATTGAGATAGCGGTGTAGATGTTTCCATATTTCTACAGATAGCGGTGTAGATATTTCCATGTTTATTCAGATATGGTGGTGTATATATTTCCATATTTGTACAAATTGCGGTGTAGATTTTTCAATCTTTACACAGATAGCGGACTACATATTTACATGTTTACACAGATACCTGTGGAGATATTTCCATGTTTACCCAGATAATATTGTAGATATTTCCATGTTTATACAGATAGCGATGTAGATATTTCCACGTTTATAAATATAGCGGTGTAGATATTTCCATGTTTATAGAGATAGCGGTGGAGATATTTCCATGTTTCCACTGATAGTGTTGTAGATATTTCCATGTTTATACAGATAGCGGTGTAGGTATTTCCATGTTTACAGATTGCGGTGTAGTTATTTCCATGTTTATAGAGATAGCGGTGTGGATATTTCCATGCTTATACAGATAGCGGTGTAGCTATTTCCATGTGTATACAGATGGCAGTGTAGATATTTCCATGGTTATACAGATGGCAGTGAAGATATTTCCCGGTGTATATAGATGACTGTGTAGATATTTTCATGTTTCTTCAGATGGCGGTGTAGATATTTCCATGTTTATACAGATAGTGGTGTGGCTATTTCCATGTTTACAGATAGCAGTGTAGATATTTCCATGTTTATAGAAATAGCTGTGTAGATATTTCCATGTTTATACAGATGACGGTGTAGATATTTCCATGTTTATACAGATAGTGGTGCAGATATTTCCAAGTTTGTACAGATGTCTCTGTAGATATTTCCATTTTTATACAGATGGCGGTGTAGATATTTCCATGAATGTAGAGATGGCCATGTAGTTATTTCCATGTTTATACAGATAGCTTTGTAGACATTTCCATGTTTATAGAGATAGCCATGTAGATATTTCCATGTTCATACATATAGTGGTGTAGATATTTCCATATTTATACAGATATCTGTGTAGATATTTCCATGTTTATACTGGTAGAGGTGTATATATTTCCATGTTTATGCTGATCTCGGTGTAGATTTTTCCATCTTTCTCTAGATGGCAGTGTAGATATTTCTATGTTTTTAGAGATGGCGGTGTAGATATTTCCATGTTTATACAGATGGCGGTGTAGGTATTTCCATGTTTATAGAGATGGCGTTGTAGATAGTTCCATATTTATACTGATAGCGGTGTAGATATTTCCATGTTTATAATGATGGCGGTGTAGATATTTCCATGTTCATACAGATAGTGGTGGTGATATTTCCATGTTTATAGAGATAGCGATGTAGATATTCCCATGTTTATACAGATAGTGCTGTATATATTTCCATGTGTATACAGATGGCAGTGTGGATATTTCCATGTTTATACAGATGACCGTTTAGATATTTCCATGTTTTTACAGATGGTGGTGTAGATATTTCCATGTTTATACAGATTTCGGTGTGGCTATTGCCATGTTCATTCAGAAAGCGGTGTAGTTATTTCCATGTTTATATAGATGGCTTTGTAGATATTTCCATGTTTATACAGATGGCAGTGTAGATATTTCCATGTTTATACAGACAGTGGTGTAGATATTACCATGTTTATACAGATGACTTTGTAGTTATTTCCATGTTTATACAGAAGGCGGTTTAGATATTTCCATGTTTACATAGATAACCGTGTAGACATCTCCATATTTATACAGATAGCGGAGTAGTTATTTCCATATTTGTAGAGATAGCTGTGTAGATGTTTCCATGTTTATTCAGATGTTGGTGTAGATATTTCCATGATTATACAGATAGCGGTGTGGCTATTTCCATGTTTATACATATGGCAGTGTAGATATTTCCATGTTTTTACAGATAGTATTGTAGATATTTCCATGTTTATACTGATAGCAGTGTAGATATTTCCATGTTTATACAAATTGCAGTGTAGGTATTTCCGTGTTTATAGATAGAGCGGTGTAGATATTTCAATGTTTATACAGATGTCTGTGTAGTTTTTTCCATGTTTTTACAGATGGCAGTGCAGATATTTCCATGTTTATAGAGATAGCCATGTAGATATTTCCATGTTTATACAGATAGCGGTGTAGACATTTCCATGTTTATAGAGATAGCGGTGTAGATATTTCCATATTTATACAGATAGCGGTGTAGATATTTCCATGTTTATACAGATAGCGGTGTAGATATTTCAATGTTTATACAGTTAGCGGTGTAGATATTTCCATGTTTATAAAGAGAGCGGTGTAGATATTTCCATGTTTATAAAGATAGTGGTGTAAATATATACAAGTTTATAGACATAGCGGTGGAAATATATCCATGTTTATACATATAGCGATGTAGATATTTCCAAGTTGGTACAGATAGTGGTGGAGATATTTCCATGTTTATACTGATAGCAGTGTAGTTATTTCCATGTTTATACAGATTGCGGTGTAGATATTTGCAGGTTTATACAGATGGCGGTGTAGTTATTTCCATGTTTATACAGATAGCGGTAAAGAAAATTCCATGTATATAGAGATAGCGGTGTAGGTATTTCCATATTGATACAGATATCGGTGTAGATATTTTCATATTTATACAGATAGCGGTGTAGATATTTCCATGTTTATACGGATAACGGTGTAGATATTTCCATGTATATATAGATTGCGGTGTAGTTATTTCCTTGTTTATATAGATAGCTGTGTAGATATTTCCATGTTTATACAGATGGCAGTTTAGATATTTCCATGATTTTACAGATGGCATTGAAGATATTTCCATGTTTATACAGATGGAGATGTAGATATTTCCATGTTTATACAGATGACTGTGTAGATATTTCCATGTTTATGCAGATGGCAGTGTAGATATTTCCATGTTTATAGAGATAGCTGTGTAGATATTTCCATGCTTATACAGATGGCTGTGTAGATATTTCCAAGTGTATACTGATGGCAGTGAAGATATTTCCATGTTTATACAGATGGTGGTGTAGATATTTCCCTGTTTATACAGCTGACTGTGTAGATATTTTCATGTTTTTACAGATGGCAGTGTAGATATTTCCATGTTTATACAGATAGCCGTGTCTCTATTTCCCTGTTTATACAGATGGCAGTGTAGATATTGCCACGTTAATAGAGATATGTGTGTAGATATTACCATGTTTATACAGATAGCGGTGTAGATATTTCCATGTTTATAGAGATGTCTGTGTAGATATTTACATGTTTATACAGATGGCAGTGTAGATATATCCATGTTCATAAAGATAATCCTGTAGATATTTCCAGATTTATTCATACGACTGTGTAGGTATTTCCATGTTTATACAGATGGCGGCGTAGATATTTCCATGTCTATAGAGATATCCATGTAGATATTTCCATGTTTATACAGATAGCGGTGTGGACATTTCCATTTTTATATTGATAGCGGTGTACATATTTCCATATTTATACAGATAGCGGTGTCACTATTTCCATGTTTATACAGATAGCGGTGTAGATATTTCCATGTTTATACAGATATCGGTGTAGATATTTCCATATTTATACAGATAGCGGTGTAGATATTTCCATGTTTATACAGTTAGCGGTGTAGATATTTCCATGTTCATACAGATTGTGGTGTAGGTATTTCCATGTTTATATAGATAGCGGTGTAGATATTTCCATGTTTATACAGATGGCAGTGTAGATATTTCCATGTTAACACAGATATTGGCGTAGATATTTCCATGTTTATACAGATAGCGGTGTAGACAATTCCATGTATATAGAGATAGCGGTGTAGAAATTTCCGTGTTTATACAGATGGCAATGTAGATATTTCCATGTTTATACAGATGGAGGTGTAGATATTTCCATGTTTATACAGATGACTGTGTAGATATTTCCATGTTCTTACAGATGGCGGTGTTGATATTTCCATGTTTATACAGATAGCGGTGTGTCTATTTACATGTTTATACAGATAGCGGTATACGTATTTCCATGGTTATACAGATCCTGGTGTAGATATTTCCATGTATACAGGGATAGCGGTGTATATATTTCCATATTTGCACAGACTGCGGTGTAGATATTCCCATCTTTACACAGATAGCGGTGTACATATTTCCATGTTTACACAGATGGAGGTGTAGATATTTCCATGTTTATACACATGACTGTGTAGATATTTCCATGTTTTTATAGATGGCGGTGTTGTAATTTCCCTGTTTATACAGAAAAAGGTGTAGACAATTCCATGTATATAGAGATAGCGGTGTAGATATTTCAATATTTATACAGATAGCGGTGTAGATATTTCTATGTTTATACAGACAGCGGTGTAGATATTTCCATGTTTATACAGATTGCGGTGTAGTTATGTCCATGTTTGTACAGATAGGGATGTAGTTATTTCCATGTTTATACAGATGACAGTGTAGATATTTCCATGTTTATACAGATGGAGGTGTAGATATTTCCATGTTTATACACATGACTGTGTAGATATTTCCATGTTTTTACAGATGGCAGTGTTGATATTTCAATGTTTGTTCATATAGTGGTGTAGATATGTCCATGTTTAGAGAGATGGCTGTGTAGATATTTCCATGTTTATACAGATGGCAGTGTAGATATTTCCAAGTTTATACAGATAGTGATGTAGATATTTCCATGTTTATACAGATGACTGTGTAGGTATTTCCATGTTTATACAGATGGCGCTGTACATATTTCCATGTTTATAGAGATAGCCATGTAGAAATTTCCATGTTTATACAGATAGCAGTGTAGACATTTCCATGTTTATAAAGATAGCGGTGTAGATATTTGCATATTTATACAGAGAGCGGTGTAGATATTTCCATGTTTATACAGATAGTGGTGTAGATATTTCCATGTTTATACAGATAGCGGTGTAGATATTTCCATGTTTATAGAGATAGTGGTGTAGACAATTCCATGTGTATAGAGATAGCGGTGTAGATATTTCCAAGTGTATACTGATCGCAGTGTAGATATGTCCATGTTTATACAGATGGAGGTGTAGATATTTCCATGTTTATACAGATGACTGTGTAGATATTTCCATGTTTTTACAGATGCCGGTGTTGACATTTCCATGTTTATACAGATAGCGGTGTGGCTATTTCCATGTTTATACAGATCGCGGTGTAGATATTTCCATGTTTATAGAGACGGCTGTGTAGATATTTCCATGTTTATGCAGATGGCTTTGTAGATACTTCCATGTTTATACACATGGCAGTGTAGCTTTTCCATGTTTATACTGATAGTGGTGTAGTTATTTCCACGTTTATACAGATGACTGTGTAGGTATTTCCATGTTTATACAGATGGCAGTGCTGAAATTTCCATGTTTATAGACATAGCCATGTGGATATTTCCATGTTTATACAGATAGCGGTGCAGACATTTCGATGTTTATAGAGATAGCGGTGTAGATATTTCCACCTTTATACAGAGAGCGGTGTAGATATTTCCATGTTTATACAGATAGCGGTGTAGATATTTCCATGTTTATACAGATCCTGGTGTAGATATTTCCATGTTTATACAGAGAGTGATGTAGATATTTCCATGTTTATACAGATAGCGGTGTAGATATTTCCATGTTTACAGGGATAGCGGTGTATATATTTCCATGTTTGCACAGACTGCGGTGTGGATATTCCCATCTTTACAAAGATAGCGGTGTACATATTTCCATGTTTATACAGATAGCTGTGCAGATATTTCCATGTTTACACAGGTAGCGTTTTAGATATTTCCATTTTATACAGATAGTGGTGTAGATATTTCCATGTTTATACAGATGACTGTGTAGGTATTTCCTTGTTTATACAGATGGCGGTTTTGATATTTCCATGTTTTTATGGATAGAGGTGTAGACAATACCATGTATTTAGAGATAGCGGTGTAGATGTTTCCATATTTATACAGATAGCGGTGTAGATATTTCCATATTTATACAGACAGTGGTGTAGATATTTCCATGTTTATACAGATTGCGGTGGAGGTATGTCCATGTTTATATAGATAGGGGTGTAGTTATTTCCATGTTTATACAGATGACAGTGTAGATATTTCCATGTTTATACAGATGGAGGTGTAAATATTTCCATGTTTATACACATGACTGTGTAGATATTTCCATGTTTTCACAGATGGCGGTGTTGATATTTCAATGTTTATACATATAGTGGTGTAAATATGTCCATGTTTAGAGAGATGGCTGTGTAGGTATTTCCATGTTTTTACAGATGGTAGTGTAGATATTTCCAAGTTTATACAGATAGTGATGTAGATATTTCCATGTTTATACAGAAGACTGTGTAGTTATTTCCATGTTTATACAGATGGCAGTGTACATATTTCCATGTTTATAGAGATAGCCATGTAGAAATTTCCATGTTTATACAGATAGCAGTGCAGCCATTTCCATGTTTATAAATATAGCGGTGTAGATATTTCCATGTTTATACAGATAGTGGTGTAGATATTTCCATGTTTATACAGATAGCGGTGTAGATATTTCCATGTTTATAGAGATAGTGGTGTAGACAATTCCATGTATATAGAGATAGCGGTGTAGATATTTCCAAGTTTATACAGATGGCAGTGTAGATATTTCCATTTGTATACAGATGGCAATGTAGATATTTCCATGTTTACAAAGATAGCGGAGTAGATATTTCCATGTTTATACAGATAGAAGTGTAGACAATACCATGTATTTAGAGATAGCGGTGTAGATATTTCCATATTTATACAGATAGCGGTGTAGTTATTTCCATGTTTATACAGATGACTGTATATATATTTCCATGTTTATACAGATGACGGTGGATAATTTCCATGTTTATAGAGATTGCGGTGTAGATATTTAGATGTTTACAGATAGCTGTGTACATATTTCCACGTCTATAGAGATAGCGGTGTAGATATTTCCATATTTATACAGATAGCCGTGTAGATATTTCCATGTTTATTCACATGGTGGTGTATATATTTCCATGTTTATACAGATAGCGCTGTGGATACTTCCATGTTTTTAGAGATGGCAGTGTAGATATTTCCATGTTTATACAGATAGCGATGTAGATATTTCATTTTTATACAGATAGTGGTGTAGATATTTCCATGTTTATACAGATGGCTGTGTAGATGTGTCCATGTGTATATAGATGGCAGTGTAGATATTTCCATGTTTATACAGATGGAGGTGTAGATATATCCATGTTAACACACATGACTGTGTAGATATTTCCATGTTTTCACAGATGGCGGTGTAGATATTTCCATGTTTATACAGAAAACGGTGTGGCTATTTCCATGTTTATACAGATAGTGATGTAGATATTTCCATGTTTATAGAGATGGCTGTGTAGATATTTCCATGTATATACAGATCGCAGTGAAGATATTTCCATGTTTATACGGAGAGTCTTGTAGATATTTCCATGTTTATACAGATGACTGTGTAGGTATTTCTATGTTTATACAGATGGCGGTGTAGATATTTCCAAGTTTATACAGATAGCGGTGTAGATATTTCCATGTTTATACAGTTAGCGGTGTAGATATTTCCATGTTTATACAAATAGCGGTGTAGGTATTTCCATGTTTACACAGATAGCGGTGTAGATATTTCCATGTTTATTCAGGTGGCTCTGTTGATATTTCCATGTTTATACAGATGGCAGTGCAGATATTTCCATGTTTATATAGATGGAGGTTTAGATATTTCCATGTTTCTACAGATGACTTTGTAGATATTTCCATGGTTTTACAGATGGCGCTGTAGATATTTCTATGTTTATACAGATAGCGGTGTGGCTATTTCCATGTTTATTGAGATAGCGATGTAGATATTTCCATGTTTATACAGATAGCAGAGAAGATATTTCCATGTTTATACAGATAGCGGTAGAGATATTTCCATGTTTATACAGATAGCGGTGAAGATATTTCCATGTTTATACAGATGGTGTTGTAGATATTTCCACGTTTATGCAGAGAGCGGTGTAGATATTTCCATATTTATAGAGATAGCGGTGTAGATATTTCCATGTTTATTCATATGGCCGTGTAGTTATTTCCATGTTTATAGAAATTGCGGTGTGGCTGTATCCATGTTTATACAGATGGCAGTGTAGATATTTCCATGTTTATACATATAGTGGTGTAGATATTTCCATGTTTATAAAGATAGCGTTGTAGATATTTCCATGATTATAGAGATAGCGGTGGAGACCTTTCCATGTTTATAGAGATAGCGGTCGAGATATTTCCATGTTTATACAGATAACGATGTAGATATTTCCATGTTTATAGAGATAGCGGTGTAGATATTTCCATGTTTATAGAGATGGCTGTGTAGATATTTCCATGTTTATAGAGATAGCGGTGTAGGTATTTCCATGTTTATAGAGATAGAGGTGTAGACATTTCCATGTTTATAGAGATAGCGGTGTACATATTTCCATGTTTATACAGATAGCAGTGAAAATATTTCCATGTTTATACAGATAGCGGTGGAGATATTTCCATGTTTATACTGATGGTGTTGTAGATATTTCCAAGTTTATGCAGATAGCGGTGTTGATATTTCCATATTTATACAGATAATCGTGTAGATATTTCCATGTTTATTCAGATGCCGGTGTAGATATTTCCATGTTTGTACAGATAATGGTGTGTCTTCTTCCATGTTTATACAGATGGCAGTGTAGGCATTTCCATGTTTATAGAGATAGCAGTGCAGATATTTCCTTATTTATACCGATAGCGGTGTAGATATTTCCATGTTTTTACAGAAAGCGGTGTAGATATTTCCATGTTTATAAAGATATTGGTGTAGACAATTCCATATTTATAGAGAAAGCTGTGTAGATATTTCCATGTTTATACAGATAGCATTGTAGTTATTTCCATGTTTATACTGATGACTCTGTATATAATTCCATGTTTATACAGATGATGGTGGAGATATTTCCACGTTTATAGAGACTTCGGTGTAGATATTTCCATGTTTATACCGATAGCTGTGTAGATATTTACATGTTTATAGAGATAGCGGTGTAGATACTTCCATATTTAAACAGATAGCCGTGTAGATATTTCCATGTTTATTCACATGGTGGTGTAGATATTTCCATGTTTATGCAGATAGCGGTGTGGCTACTTCCATGTTTATACAGATGTCAGAGTAGATATTTCCATGTTTATAAAGATAGCGGTGTAGATATTTCCATGTTTATACAGATAGCGGTGTAGATATTTCCATGTTTATACAGATGACTGTGTAGATATTTCCATTTGTATACAGATGGTAATGTAGATATTTCCATGTTTACAAAGATAGCGGAGTAGATATTTCCAGGTTTCTACAGATTGCTTGGTAGATATTTCCATGTTTGTACAGATAACAGTGTAGGCATTTCCATGTTTATAGAGATAGCAGTGCAGGTATTTCCATATTTATACAGATAGTGGTGTAGATATTTCCATGTTTATACAGATAGCGGTGTAGATATTTCCATGTTTATACAGATAGCGGTGTAGTTGCTTCCATGTTTATACAGATGACTGTGTATATATTTCCATGTTTATACAGATGGCAGTGTAGATATTTCCATGTTTACAAAGATAGAGGAGTAGATATTTCCATGTTTCTAAAGATAGCTTGGTAGATATTTCCATGTTTATAGAGATAGCGGTTTAGATGTTTCCATATATCCAGATAGCCGTGTAGATATTTCCATGTTTATTCAGATGGCGCTGTAGGTATTTCCATGTTTATTCAGATAGCGGTGTGGCTATTTCCATGTTTATACAGATGGCAGTGTAGATGTTTCCATGTTAATACAGATAGCGATGGAGATATTTGCATGTTTATACAGATAGCGGTCCAGATAATTCCATGTTTATACAGATAACGTTGTAGACATTTCCATGTTTATACAGGTAGCGATGTAGATATTTCCATGTTTATACAGATAGCGGTAGAAATATTTCCATGTTTATAGAGATAGTGTTGGAGATATTTCCATGTTTATACAGATGGCGGTGTAGATATTTCCATGTTTATAGACATAACCATGTAGTTATTTCCACGATTATACAGTTAGCGGTGTAGTTATTTCCATGTTTATAGATATGGCGGTGTACATATTTCCATATTTATACAGATAGCAGTGTAGATATTTCCATGTTCATACAGATAACTGTGGAGATATTTCCATGTTTATACAGATAGCGGTGGACATATTTCCATGTTTATAGAGATGGCGGTGTACATATTTCCAAGTTTATACAGATAGCGGTGTAGAGATTTCCATGTTTATACAGATAACGGTGTAGGTATTTCCATGTCTATAGAGATAGCGGTGCAGATATTTCCATGTTTATACAGATAGCGGTGTATATATTTCCATGTTTATACTGATCGTGGTGTAGATATTTCCATGTTTATAGAGATACCGGTGTAGATATTTCCATGTTTATACAGACCGCAGTGTAGATATTTCCATGTTTATAGAGATAGCAGTGTAGATATTTCCATGTTTGTACAGATGGCGGTGTTGATGTTTCCATCTATACACAGATTGCCGTGTAGGTATTTCCATGTGTATACAGATGGCATTGTAGATATTTCCATGTTTATACAGATGGTGGTGTAGATATTTCCATATTTATACAGATGATTGTATAGGTATTTCCATGTTTATACAGATGGCGTTGTAGATATTTCCATGTTTATACAGAGAGCTGTGTAGATATTTCCATGTTTATACAGATAGCGGTGTAGATATTTCCATGTTTATACAGATAGCGGTGTAGATATTTCCATGTTTATACAGATCACGGTGTAGATATTTCCATGTTTATAGAGATAGCGGTGTAGTTATTTCCATGTTTATACAGATAGCGGTGTAAGTATTTCCATGTTTATACAGATGGTGGTGTAGATATTTCCATGTTTATATAGATGGTGGTGTAGATATTACAATGTTTATACAGAAAGCGGTGCAGATATTTCCATGTTTATAGAGATCATGGTGAAGATATTTCCATGTTTATACAGATCGGGGTGTAGATATTTCCATGTTTATACAGATCGCGGTGTTGATATTTCCATGTTTGTACAGATCGCGGTGTAGATATTTCCATGTTTATACAGATAGCGGTGTAGATATTTCCATGTTTATACTGATAGCGGTGTAGATATTTCCATGTTTATAGAGATAGCGGTGTAGGTATTTCCATGTTTATAGACATAGCGGTGTAGATATTTCCATGTTTATATAGATGGCGTTGTAGATATTTCCATGTTTATACCAACAGTGGTGTTGGTATTTCTACATTTATACAGATAGCGATGTAGATATTTCAATGTTTATACAGCTCGCGTTGCAGATATTTATATTTTTGTACAGATGGCATTGTATATATTTCCTTATTTACACAGATGGCGGTGTAGATGTTTCCATGTTTACACAGATGGTAGAGTAGTTAATTCCATGTTTATGGAGATGGCAGTGTAGATATTTTCATGTTTATAGAGATGGCGGTGTAGATATTTCCATGTTCATAGAGATAGCAGTGTAGATATTTACATGTTTATACAGATGGCTGTGTAGATATTTCCATGTGTATACAGATGGCATTGTAGATATTTCCATGTTTATACAGATGACTGTATAGGTATTTCCATGTTTTTACACATGGCAGTGCTGATATTTCCATGTTTATAGAGATAGCGGTGTAGATATTTCCATGTTTATACAGATGGCGGTGTTGATATTTCCATCTATACACAGATGGCCGTGTAGATATTTCTATGTTTATACAGATGGCAGTGCAGATATTTCCATGGACATGCAGATGGCGGTGTAGATATTTCCATGTTTAAACGGATAGCGGTGTAGATATTTCCATGTAAACACAGATAGTGGTGTAGATATTTCCGTGTTTATACACAGGGCAGAGTAGATACTTCCATCTTTATGGAGATGGCAGTGTAGATATTTTCATGTTTATACAGATGGCAGTGAAGATATTTCCATGTATATACAGATGGCGGTGTAGATATTTCCATATTTATACAGATGTCTGTGTAGATATTTCCATGTGTACACAGATGGTATTGTAGGTATTTCCATTTTTATACAGATGGTGGTGAAGATATTTCCATGTTTATTCAGATGACTGTGTAGATATTTCCATGTTTTTGCAGATGGCAGTGTAGATACTTCAATGTTTATAGAGATGGCGCTGTTGATATTTCCATGTTTATACAGATAACGGTGGAGATATTTCCATGTTTATACACATAGCGGTGTACATATTTCCATGATTATAGAGACAGCGGTGTAGGTATTTCCATGTTTATACAGACCGCAGTGTAGATATTTCCATGTTTATTGAGATAGCAGTGTAGATATTTCCATGTTTGTACAGATGGTGTTGTTGATGATTCCATCTATACACAGATGGCCGTGTAGGCATTTCCATGTGTACACAGATGGCATTGAAGATATTTCCATGTTTATACAGATGGTGGTGTAGATATTTCCATGTTTACACAGATGACTGTATAAGTATTTCCATGTTTATACAGATGGCAGTGTAGATATTTCCATGTTTATAGAGATAGCGGTGTAGATATTTCCATATTTCTACAGAAACCGGTGTAGAAATTTCCATGTTTATACTGATAGCGGTGTAAATATTTCCATGTTTATACAGATCACGGTGTAGACATTTCCATGTTTATAGAGATAGCGGTGTAGATATTTCCATGTTTATACAGATAGCGGTGTAGATATTTCCATATTCATACAGACCGCGGTGTACATATTTCCATGTTTATACTGATAGCGGTGCAGATATTTCCATGTTTGTACAGATGGCGGTGTTGATATTTCCATTTATACACAGATGACCGTGTAGATATTTCCATGTTTATACAGATGGCGGTGTAGTTATTTCCATGTTTACACCGATAACTTTTTAAGTATTTCCATGTTTATACAGATGGCGGTGTAGATATTTCGATGTTTATAGTGATAGCAGTGGAGATATTTCCGTGTTTATACAGATAGCGGTGTAGGTATTTCCGTGTTTATACTGATCGCGGTGTAGATATTTCCATGTTTATAGAGGTGGCGGTGTAGATATTTCCATGTTCATAGAGATAGCGGTGTTGATTTTTCCATGTTTATAGAGATAGCTGTGTGGATATTTCCATGTTTATACAGATAGGGCTGTAGATATTTCCATGTTTATAGAGATGGCGGTGTAGATATTTCCATGTTTATACAGATCATGCTGTAGATATTTCCATGTTTATACAGATCGCGGTGTTGATATTTCCATGTTTATACAGATACGGGTGTAGATATTTCCATGTTTATAGAGATGGCGGTGTAGATATTTCCATGTTTACACAGTTGGCCGTGTAGTTATTTCCATATTTATACAGATGTCTGTGTAGATATTTCCATGTGTATACAGATGGTATTGTAGGTATTTCCATGTTTATACAGATGGTGGTGTAGATATTTCCATGCTTATACAGTTCGCAGTGTAGGTATTTCCATGTTTTTACAGATTGCAGTGTAGCTATTTCAATGTTTATAGAGATGGCGCTGTAGATATTTCCATGTTTATACAGACAACGGTGGATATATTTCCATGTTTATACAGAGAGCAGTGGAGATATGTCCATGTTTATACACATAGCGGTGTACTTATTTCCATGTTTATAGAGACAGCGGTGTAGGTATTTCCATGTTTATACAGATAGCGGTGCAGATATTTCCATGTTTACACAGATGCCTATGCATATATTTCCATATTTACACAGAGGTCTGTGTAGATATTTCTATGGTTATACAGATGGCAGTGTAGAGATTTCCATGTTCCTACACATGACTGTGTAGTTATTTCCATGTTTATGCAGATGGCTTTGTAGATATTTCCATGTTTATAGAGATAGCGGTGCAGATATTTCCATGTTTATACAGATAGCGGTGTATATATTTCCATGTTTATACACATCGTGGTGTAGATATTTCCATGTTTATACAGATACCGGTGAAGATATTTCCATGTTTATACACACCGCAGTGTAGATATTTCCTTGTTTATAGAGATAGCAGTGTAGATATTTCCATGTTTGTACAGATGACGGTGTTGATGTTTCCATCTATACACAGATTGCTATGTAGGTATTTCCATGTGTATACAGATGGCATTGTAGATATTTCCATGTTTATACAGATGGTGGTGTAGATATTTCCATGTTTACACAGATGACTGTATAGTTATTTCCATGTTTATACAGATGGTGGTGTAGATATTTCCATGTTTATAGAGATACCGGTGTAGATATTTCCATATTTATACAGATAAAGGTGTAGAAATTTCCATGTTTATACAGATAGCGGTGTAAATATTTCCATGTTTATACGTATCACAGTGTAGATATTTCCATGTTTATAGAGATAGCGGTGTAGATATTTCCATGCTTATACAGATAGCGGTGAAGATAATTCCATGTTTATACAGACCGCGGTGTAGATATTTCCATGTTTGTAGAGATGGCGGTGTTGATATTTCCAACTATACACAGATGACTGTGTAGATATTTCCATGTTTATACAGATGGCGGTGCAGATATTTCTACGGATATGTAGATGGCACAGTAGATATTTCCATGTATATATAGATAGTGGTGTAGTTATTTCCATGTTTATATAGAGATCGGTGTAGATATTCCCATGTATGTACACATGGCTGTGTAGATATTTCCATGTTTATACAGATGGCGGTGTACATATTTCCATGTTTATACAGATAACTTTGTAAGTATTTTCATGTTTATACACATGGAGGTGTAGATATTTCGATGTTTATAGAGATAACAGTGGAGATATTTCCATGTTTATACTGATAGCGGTGTAGTTATTTCCATGTTTATATAGATAGCGGTGTAGATATTTCCATGTATATGCACATAGCTGCGTAGATATTTCCATGTTTATACAGATGGTGGTGTAGATATTTCCATGTTTATACAGATAACTTTGTAAGTATTTCCATGTTTATACAGATGGCGGTGTAGATATTTCGATGTTTATAGAGATAGCAGTGGAGATATTTCCATGTTTATACAGATAGCGGTGTAGATATTTCCATGTTTATACTGATCGCGGTGTAGATATTTCCATGTTTATAGAGATGGCGGTGTAGATATTTCCAAGTTCATAGAGATAGCGGTGTTCATTTTTCCATGTTTATAGAGATAGCTATGTGGATATTTCCATGTTTATATAGATAGGGCTGTAGATATTTCCATGTTTATAGAGATGGCGGTGTAGATATTTCCATGTTTATACAGATCACGGTGTACATATATCCATGTTTATACAGATCGCGGTGTAGATATTTCCATGTTTATGGAGATCATGGTGTAGATATTTCCATGTTTATACAAATCGCGGTGTTGATATTACCATGTTTATAGGGATAGCGCTGCAAATATTTCCACATTTATAGAGATAGCGGTGTGGATATTAGCATGTTTATACAGATAGCGGTGTAGATATTTCCATGTATACACTGATGGCTGTGTAGATATTTCCATGTTTATACAGATGACTTTGTAGGTATTTCCATGTTTATACAGATGGCGGTGTAGGTATTTCCATGTTTATAGAGATAGCTGTGTAGATATTTCCATGTTTATACAGATAGCGGTGTAGATATTTCCATGTTTATACAGATCGTGGTGTAGATATTTCCATGTATATAGAGACAGCAGTGGAAATATTTCGATGTTTGTACACATAGCGGTGTACATTTTTCCATGTTTATAGAGACAGCGGTGTAGGTATTTCCTTGTTAATACAGATAGCGGTGCAGATATTTCCATGTTTATACAGATGCCTATGCAGATATTTACTTATTTATACAGAGGGCTGTGTAGATATTTCCATGTTTATACAGATGTCTTTGTAGATAATTCCATGTTTATAGAGATAGCGGTGTAGGTATTTCCATGTTTATACAGATAGCGGTGTAGATATTTCCATGTTTATACAGATAGCGGTGCAGATACTTCCATGTTTGTACACATGGCCGTGTTGATATTTCCATCTATACACAGATGACCGTGTAGATATTTCCATGTTTATACAGTTGGCGGTGGAGGTATTTCCATGTTTATACAGACAGCAGTGGAGATATTTCCATGTTTATACACATAGCGGTGTACATATTTCCATGTTTATAGAGACAGCGGTGTAGGTATTTCCATGTTTATACAGATAGCGGTGCAGATATTTCCATGTTTACACAGATGCCTATGAAGATATTTTCATATTTATACAGAGGGCTGTGTAGTTATTTCTATGTTTATACAGATGGCAGTGTAGATATTTAAATGTTCCTACACATGACTGTGTAGGTATTTCCATGTTTATACAGATGTCTTTGTAGATATTTCCATGTTTATAGAGATAGCGGTGCAGATATTTCCATGTTTACACAGATAGCAGTGTAGATATCTCCATGTTTATAGAGATAGCGGTGTAGATATTTCCATGTTTATACAGATAGCGGTGTAGATATTTCAATGTTTATACATATAGCGGTGTAGGTATTTCCATGTTTACACAGACCGCGGTGTAGATATTTCCATGTTTATACAGATAGCGGTGCAGATATTTCCATGTTTGTACAGATGGCGGTGTTGATATTTCCATCTATACACAGATGACCATGTAGATATTTCCATGTTTATACAGATGGCGGCGCAGATATTTCCATGGATATGTAGATGGCGGTGTAGATATTTCCATGTTTTTTCAGATAGCGGTGTAGTTATTTCCATGTTTATATGGATAGCGGTGTAGATATTTCCATGTATATACACATGGCTGTGTAGATATTTCCATGTTTATACAGATGGCGTTGTAGTTCTTTCCATGTTTATACAGAGAACTTTGTAAGTATTTCCATGTTTCTACAGATGGCGGTGTAGATATTTCGATGTTTATAGAGATAGCAGTGGAGATATTTCCATGTTTATACAGATAGGGGTGTAGATATTTCCATGTTTATAGAGATGGCGGTGTAGATATTTCCGTGTTTATACAGATCACGGTGTAGATATTTCCTTGTTTATACAAATAGCAGTGTAGTTATTTCCATGTTTATACAGATAGCAGTGTAGATATTTCCATGTATATACTGATGGCTGTGTAGATATTTCCATGTTTATACAGATGGCTGTGTAGATATTTCCATGTTTATACAGATGACTTTGTAGTTATTTCCATGTTTATACAGATGGCGGTGTAGATATTTCCATGTTTATACAGAGAGCTGTGTAGATATTTCCATGTTTATACAGATAGCGGTGTAGATATTTCCATGTTTATACAGATCACGGTGTAGATATTTCCATGTTTATTCAGATCGTGGTGTAGATATTTCCATGTTTATACAGATAGCGGTGCAGATATTTCCATGTTTACACAGATTACGGTGTAGGTATTTCCATCTTTCTACAGATGGCATTGTTTATATTTCAATGTTTATAAAGATGGCGCTGTAGATATTTCCATGTTTATATAGATGATGGTGTAGATATTACCCTGTTTATACAGGTAGCGGTGTAGATATTTCCATGTTTATCCAGATTGTGGTGAAGGTATTTCCATGTTTATACAGATCGCGGTGTAGATATTTCCATGTTTATACAGATCGCGGTGTAGGTATTTCCATGTTTATACAGATGGCAGTGTAGATATTTCCATGTTTATACAGATAGCGGTGTAGATATTTCCATGTTAATAGAGATAGCGGTGTAAGTATTTCCATGTTTATGGACATAGCGGTGTAGATATTTCCATGTTTATATAGATGGCGTTGTAGATATTTCCATGTTTATACCGATAGCGGTGTTGGTATTCCCACGTTTATACAGATAGCTATGTAGATTTTCCATGTTTATTCAGCTCGCGGTGCAGATATTTATATCTTTATACAGATGGCATTGTAGATATTTCCTTATTCACACAGATGGCGGTGTAGATGTTTCCATGTTTATACAGAGGGCGGAGTAGTTAGTTCCATATTTATGGAGATGGCAGTGTAGATATTTTGATGTTTATAGAGATGGCGGTGTAGATATTTCCATGTTTATAGAGACAGCAGTGTAGATATTTGCATGTTTATACAGTTGGCTTTGTAGATAATTCCATATGTATACAGATGGCATTGTAGATATTTCCATGTTTATACAGATGACTTTGTAGTTATTTCCATGTTTATACAGATGGCGGTGTAGACATTTCCCTGTTTATACAAATAGCGGTGTAGTTATTTCCATGTTTATACAGATAGCGGTGTAGATATTTCCATGTATATACAGATGGCTGTGTAGATATTTCCAAGTTTATACAGATGGCTGTGTAGATATTTCGATATTTATACAGATGACTTTGTAGTTATTTCCATGTTTATACAGATGGCGGTGTAGGTATTTCCATGTTTATATAGATAGCGGTGCAGATACTTCCATGTTTGTACGCATGGCGGTGTTGATATTTCCATCTATACACAGATGACCGTGTAGATATTTCCATGTTTATACAGATGGCGGTGTAGATATTTCCATGTTTATACAGATCGCGGTGTAAATATATCCATGTTTATACAGATGGCGGTGTAGATATTTCCATGTTTATACAGATGGCGGTGGAGATATTTCCATATTTATACAGAGAGCACTGGAGATATTTCCATGCTTATACACATATCGATGTACATATTTCCATGTTTATAGAGACAGCGGTGTAGGTAATTCCATGTTTATACAGATAGCGGTACAGATATTTCCATGTTTACACAGATGCCTATGCAGATATTTCCATATTTATACAGAGGGCTGTGTAGGTATTTCTATGTTTATACAGATGGCATTGTAGATATTTAAATGTTCCTCCACATGACTGTGTAGGTATTTCCATGTTTATACAGTTGTCTTTGTAGATATTTCCATGTATATAGAGATAGCGGTGCAGATATTTCCATGTTTATACAGATAGCGGTGTAGATATCTCCATGTTTATAGAGATAGCGGTGTAGATATTTCCATATTTATATAGATAGCGGTGTAGATATTTCAAGGTTTATACAGATAGCGTTGGAGATATTTCCATGTTTATACAGACCGCGGTGGAGATATTTCCATGTATACAGATAGCTGTGCAGATATTTCCATGTTTGTACAGATGGCAGTGTTGATATTTCCATCTATACACACATGACTGTGTAGATATTTCCATGTTTATACAGATGGCGGCGCAGATATTTCTAAGAATATGTAGATGGCAGTGTAGATATTTCCATGTATATAGAGATAGCGGTGTAGTTATTTCCATGTTTATATAGAGAGCGGTGTAGATATTCCCATGTATGAACACATGGCTTTGTAGATATTTCCATGTTTCTACAGATGGCGGTGTAGATATTTTCATGTTTATACAGATAACTTTGTAACTATTTCCATGTTTATACAGATGGAGGTGTAGATATTTCGATGTTTATAGTGATAGCAGTGGAGATATTTCCATGTTTATACAAATAGCGGTGTAGTTATTTCCATGTTTATATAGATAGCGGTGTAGATATTTCCATGTTTATACAGATAGGGGTGTAGATATTTCCATGTTTATAGAGATGGCGGTGTAGATATTTCCATGTTTATACAGATCACGGTGTAGATATTTCCTTGTTTATACAAATAGCGGTGTAGTTATTTCCATGTTTATAGAGATGGCGGTGTAGATATTTCCATGTATATACAGATGGCTGTGTAGATATTTCCATGTTTATACAGATGGCTGTGTAGATATTTCCATGTTTATACAGATGACTTTGTAGTTATTTCCATGTTTATACAGATTGCGGTGTAAATATTTCCATGTTTTTACAGAGATCTGTGTAGATATTTCCATGTTTATACAGATAGCGGTGTAGATATTTCCATGTTTATACAGATCGCAGTGTAGATATTTCCATGTTGATTCAGATCGTGGTGTAGATATTTCCATGTTTATACAGATAGCGGTGTAGATATTTCCATGTTTTTGGAGATATCGTTGCAAATATTTCCATGTTTACACAGATTGCGGTGTAGATTTTCCATCTTTCTACAGATGGCACTGTTGATATTTCCATGTTTATAAAGATGGCGGTGTAGATATTTCCATGTTTATATAGATGGTGGTGTAGATATTACCATGTATATACAGGTAGCGGTGTAGACATTTCCATGTTTATACAGATTGTGGTGAAGATATTTCCATGTTTATACAGATCGCGGTGTAGATATTTCCATGTTTATACAGATCACGGTGTAGGTATTTCCATGTTTATACAGATGGCGGTGTAGATATTTCCATGTTTATACAGATAGCGGTGTAGATATTTCCATGTTTATAGAGATAGCGGTGTAAGTGTTTCCATGTTTATGGACATAGCGGTGTAGATATTTCCATGTTTGTATAGATGGCGTTGTAGATAATTCCATGTTTATACCGATGGCGGTGTAGATATTTCCATGTTCATACAGATAGCGGTGTAGATATTTCCATGTTTATAGAGATAGCGGTGTGTTTCCATGTTTATAGACATAGCGGTGTAGATATTTCCATGTTTATATAGATGGCGTTGTAGATATTACCATGTTTATACCGATAGCGGTGTTGGTATTTCCACGTTTATACAGATATCTATGTAGATTTTACATGTTTATACAGATCACGGTGCAGATATTTATATCTTTATACAGATGGCATTGTAGATATTTCCTTATTCACACAGATGGCGGTGTAGATGTTTCCATGTTTATACAGATGGCGGAGTAGTTAGTTCCTTGTTTATGGAGATGGCAGTGTAGATATTTTCATGTTTATAGAGATGGCGGTGAAGATATTTCCATGTTTATAGAGATAGCAGTGTAGATATTTACATGTTTATACAGATGGCTGTGTAGGTATTTCCATATGTATACAGATGGCATTGTAGAAATTACCATATTTATACAGATGACTGTATATGAATTTCCATGTTTTTACAGATGGCAGTGCAGATATTTCCATGTTTACAGAGATAGCGATGTAGATATTTCCATGTTTGCACAGATGGCGGTGTTGATATTTCCATCTATACACAGATGGCCGTGTAGATATTTCCATGCTTATACAGATGGCGGCCTTGATATTTCCATGGACATGCAGATGGCGGTGTAGATATTTCCATGTTTATACAGATAGCGGTGTAGATATTTCCATGTTTGCACAGATGGTGGTGTAGATATTTTCGTGTTTACACACATGACGGTGTAGATACTTACATCTTTATGGAGATGGCAGTCTAGATATTTTCATGTTTATAGAGATGGCGGTGTAGATATTTCCATATTTATAGAGATAGCGGTGTACATATTTCCCTCTTTCTACAAATGGCAGTGTAGATATTTACATGTTTATGCAGATGGTCGTGTAGATATTTCCATATTTAATCAGATGTCTGTGTAGATATTTCCATGCGTATACAGATGGTATTGTAGGTATTTCCATGTTTATACAGATGGTGGTGTAGATATTTCCATGTTTATTCAGATGACTGTGTAGATATTTCCATGTTTTTAGAGATGGCAGTGTAGATATTTCAATGTTTATAGAGATGGCTCTGTAGATATTTCCATGTTTAAACAGATAACGGTGGAGATATATCCATGTTTATACAGACAGCAGTGGAGATATTTCCATGTTTATACACATAGCGGTGTACATATTTCCATGTTTATAGAGACAGTGGTGTAGGTATTTCCATGTTTATACAGATAGCGGTGCAGATATTTCCATGTTTACACAGATGCCTATGCAGATATTTCCAAATTTATACAGAGGTCTGTGTACATATTTCTATGTTTATACAGATGGCAGTGCAGATGTTTCCATGTTCCTACCCATGACTGTGTAGGTATTTCCATGTTTATATAGATGGCTTTGTAGATATTTCCATGTTTATAGAGATAGCGGTGCAGATATTTCCATGTTTATACAGATAGCGTTGTGGCTATTACCATGTTTATACAGATGGCAGTGAAGGTATTTCCATGTTAATACAGATAGCGTTGTAGATATTTCCATGTTTATACATATAGCGGTGCAGATATTTCCATGTTTATACTGAAACCGTTGTAGTTATTTCCATGTTTATACAGATCGTGGTGTAGATATTTCCATGTTTATACAGATACCGGTGAAGATATTTCCATGTTTATACAGACCACAGTGTAGATATTTCCATGTTTATAGAGATAGCAGTGTAGATATTTCCATGTTTGTTCTGATGGCGGTGTTGATGTTTCCATCTATACAGAGATTGCCGTGTAGGTATTTCCATGTGTATACAGATGGCATTGTAGATATTTCCATGTTTATACAGATGGTGGTGTAGATATTTCCATGTTTACACAGATGACTGCATAGGTATTTCCATGTTTATACAGATGGCGGTGTAGATATTTACATGTTTATAGAGATAGCGGTGTAGATATTTCCATATTTATACAGATAACGGTGTAGAAATTTCCATGTTTATACAGATAGCGGTGTAAATATTTCCATGTTTATACAGATCACGGTGTAGATATTTCCATGTTTATAGAGATAGCGGTGTAGATATTTCCATGTTTATACAGATAGCGGTGAAGATATTTCCATGTTTATACAGACCGCGGTGTAGATATTTCCATGTTTGTAGAGATGGCGGTGTTGATATTTCCATCTATACACAGATGACTGTGTAGATATTTCCATGTTTATACAGATGGCGGCGCATATATTTCTATGGATATGTAGTTGGCGGTGTAGATATTTCCATGTTTATACAGATAGCGGTGGAGATATTTCTATGTTTATACAGATAGCGGTGTATATATTTCCATGTTTTTATAGATAGCGGTGTAGATATTTCCATGTATATACACATAGCTGTGTAGATATTTCCATGTTTATACAGATGGCGGTGTAGATATTTCCATGTTTATACAGATAGCGGTGGAGATATTTCTATGTTTATACAGATAGCGGTGTAGATATTTCCATGTTCATATAGATAGCGGTGTAGATATTTCCATGTATATACACATAGCTGTGTAGAGATTTCCATGTTTATACAGATGGCGGTGTAGATATTTCCATGTTTACACTGATAACTTTGTAAGTATTTCCATGTTTATACAGAAGGCGGTGTAGATATTTCGATGTTTATTGAGATAGCAGTGGAGATATTTCCATGTTTATACAGATAACGGTGTAGATATTTCCATGTTTATACTGATCGCGGTGTAGATATTTCCATGTTTATAGAGATGGCGGTGTAGATATTTCCATGTTCATAGAGATGGCGGTGTTGATTTTTCCATGTTTATAGAGATAGCTGTGTGGATATTTCCATGTTTATACAGATAGGGCGGTAGATATTTCGATGTTTATAGAGATGGCGGTGTAGATATTTCCATGTTTATACAGATCATGTTGTAGATATATCCATGTTTACACAGATCGCGGTGTAGATATTTCCATGTTTATAGAGATCATGGTGTAGATATTTCCATGTTTATACAAATGGCAGTGTTGATATTACCATGCTTATAGGGATAGCGGTGCAAATATTTCCACATTTATACAGATAGCGGTGTAGATATTAGCATCTTTATACAGATAGCGGTGTAGATATTTCCATGTATAAACAGATGTCTGTGTATATATTTCCATGTTTAAACAGATGGCGGTGTAGATATTTCCTTGTTTATGCAAATAGCGGTGTTGTTATTTCCATGTTTACACAGATAGCGGTGTAGATATTTCCATGTATATACAGATGGCTGTGTAGATATTTCCATGTTTATACAGATGGCTGTGTAGATATTTCCATGTTTATACAGATGGCTTTGTAGGTATTTCCATGTTTATACAGATGGCGGTGTAGTTATTTCCATGTTTATAGAGATAGCTGTGTAGATATTTCCATGTTTATACAGATAAGGGTGTAAATATTTGATGTTTATACAGATCACGGTGTAGATATTTCCATCTTTATAGAGACAGCAGTGGAAATATTTCCATGTTTATGCACATAGCGGTGTACATTTTTCCATGTTTATAGAGACTGCGGTGTAGGTATTTCGATGTTTATACAGATAGTGGTGCAGATAATTCCATGTTTATACAGATGCCTATGCAGATATTTCCATATTTATACAGAGGGCTGTGTAGATATTTCCATGTTTATACAGATGGCAGTGTAGATATTTCCATGTTCCAACACATGACTGTGTAGGTATTTCCTTGTTTATACAGATGGCTTTGTAGATATTTCCATGTTTATAGAGATAGCGGTGAAGGTATTTCCATGTTTATACAGATAGCGGTGTACATATTTCCATGTTTATACAGACCGCGGTGTAGATATTTCCATGTTTATATAGATAGCGATGCAGATATTTCCATGTTTACACAGATTGCGGTGTTGATATTTCCATCTATACACTGATGACCGTGTAGATATTTCCATGTTTATACAGATGGCGGCACAGATATTTCTATGTATATGTAGATGGCGGTGTAGATATTTCCATGTTTATACAGATAGCGGTGTAGTTATTTCCATGTTTATATAGATAGCGGTGTAGATATTTCCACGTTTATACAGATGGCGGTGTAGATATTTCCACGATTATACAGATAGCGGTGTAGATATTTCCACGTTTATACAGATGGCGGTGTAGATATTTCGATGTTTATAGAGATAGCGGTGGAGGTATTTCCATGTTTATGCAGATAGCGGTGTAGATATTTCCATGTTTATACTGATCGTGGTGTAGATATTTCCATGTTTATAGAGATGCCAGTGTAGATATTTCCATGTTCATAGAGATAGCGGTGTTGATTTTTCCATGTTTATAGAGATAGGGGTGTGGATATTTCCATGTTTATACAGATAGGGGTGTAGATATTTCCATGTTTATAGAGATGGCAGTGTAGATATTTCCATGTTTATACAGATCACGGTGTAGATATTTCCATGTTTACACAGGTCGTGGAGTAGGTATTTCCATGTTTACACAGATAGCGGTCTAGATATTTCCATGTTTATACAGATCACGGTGTAGATATTTCCATGTTTATACAGATCGCAATGTAGATATTTCCATGTTTATACAGATAGCGGTGTAGATATTTCCATGTTTATACAGATGGCGGTGTAGATGTTTCTATGTTTATAGAGATGGCATTGTAGATATTTCCATGTTTATAGAGATAGCGGTGTACATATTTCCATGTTCATAATGATAGCAGTGAGGATATTTCCATGTTTATACAGATAGCAGTGTAGATATTTCCACTGTTATAGAGATAGCGGTTTAGATATTTCATATTTATACAGATAGCGGTGTAGATATTTCCATGTTTATACAGATTGTGGTGTAGATATTTCCATGTTTATACAGATAGCGGTGTAGATATTCCCACGTTTATACAGATAGCGGTGTAGATTATTCCATCTGTCTACAAATGGCAGTGTAGTTATTTCCATGTTTATAGAGATGGCGGTGTAGATATTTCCATGTTTACATAGATGGCAATGTAGATATTTTCTTGTTTATGTAGATGGCGTTGTAGATACCTCCATGTGTAAAGAGATGGCGGTGTGTATATTTCCATGTTGATGGAGATAGCGGTGTAGGTATTTCCATGTTTATAGAGATAGCGGTGTAGTTATTTCCATGTTTATAGAGATAGCGGTGTAGATATTTCCATGTTTCTACAGATGACTGTGTAGATATTTCCATGTTTGTACAGATGGCAGTGTAGATATTTCCATGTTTATAGAGATAGCGGTGTAGATTTTTTCATGTTTATACAGATTGCGGTGGAGATATGTCCATGTTTATACAGATAGCAATGGAGATATTTCCACGTTAATACACATAGCGGTGTAGATATTTCCATGTTTATACAGATAGCGGTGAAGATATTTCCATGTTTATACAGATGGCTGTGTCGATATTTCCATGTATATACAGAGTTCTCTGTAGATATTTCCATGTTTATATAGATGACAGTGTAGATATTTCCAGGTATATACAGATGACTGTGTAGATATTTCCATGTTAATACAGATGGCGGTGTAGATGTTTCCATGTTTATAGAGATAGCGGTGTAGATATTTCCATGTTTATAGAGATAGCAGTTTAAATATTTCCATCTTTATACAGATAGTGGTGTAGATATTTCCATGTTTATACAGATGGCGGTGTAGATACAGCCATGTTTCTGAAGGTGGCAGTGTAGATATTTTCATGTTTACATAGATGGCGGTATAGATATTTCCATGTTTACAGAAATTGTAGTGTAGATATTTCCATGTTTTTAGTGCAAGTGGTGTAGGTATTTCCATGTTTATAGAGATATCGGTGTAGACATTTCCATATTTATACAGGTAGCGGTGTAGGTATTTCCATGTTTATACAGATGGCGGTGTAGATATTACCAAGTTTCTAAAGATGGCGGTATAGATATTTCCTTGTTTATACAGATGGCGGTTTAGATATTTCCATGTTTATACAGATAGCGGTGTAGTTATTTCCATGTTTATACAGATAGCGGTGTAGATATTTCCATGTTTATACAGATAGTGGTGGAGATATTTCCCTGTTTATACAGATATCAATGTAGATATTTCCATGTTTACACAGATAGCGGTGTAGATATTTCCATGTTTATAGAGATAGCGGTGTAGATATTTCCATGTTTACACAGATGGCTCTGTAGATATTTCCATGTGTATACAGATGGCAGTGTATATATTTCCATGTTTATACATATAGCGGTGTAGATATTTCCATGTTTACAGATATAGCGGTAAAGGTATTTCCATCTTTGCTCAGATTGCGGTGTAGACATTGCAAACTTTACACAGATAGCGGTGCAGATATTTCCAAGTTTACACAGATACCTGTGTCGATATTTCCATGTTTACAGAGATATCATTGTAGATATTTCCATGTTTATACAGATAGCGTTGTAGTTACTTACATGTTGATACAGATAGCTGTGTAGATATTTTCAGGGTTATGCAGATAGTGGTGTACATATTTCCACTTTTTACAGATAGCTGTGTAGATATTTCCCTGTTTACACAGATAGCGTTGTAAACATTTCCATGTTTACACAGATAGTGTTGTAGATATTTCCATGCTTACACAGATTGCGGTGTAGATATTTCCAAGTTTACACAGATAGCTGTCTAGATATTTCCATGTTTACACAGATAGCGTTGTAGATATTTCATTGTTTATAGAGATAGCGGTGTATGTATTTCCATGTTTTTAAAGATACCGGTGTAGTTATTTCCGTGTTTATAAAGATAGCGGTGGAGATATTTCCATGTTTATACAGATAACGGTGTAAAAATTTCCATGTTTATACAGATAGCGGTGTAGTTATTTCCATGTTTATACAGATAGCGGTGTAGATATTTCCATGTTTATAGAGACTGCAGTGTAGATATTTCCATCTTTGCACAGATTGCTGTGTAGTTATTTCCATGTTTTTACAGATTGCGGTGTAGTTATTTCCATGTTGATATAGATAGCGGTGTAGATATTTCCATGTATATACAGGTAGCGGTGTAGAAATTCCCATGTTTATACAGATCGCTTTGTAGATATTTCCATATTTCTACAGATGTCAGTGTAGATATTTCCACGTTTATACAGATGTCTGTGTATATATTTCCATGTTTATGCAGATGGCGGTGTAGATATCTCCATGTTTATAGAGATGGCGGTGTAGTTATTTCTATGTTTATAGAGATTGCGGTGTAAATATTTCCATGTTTATAGAGATGGTGGTGTGAGTATTTTCATGTTTATAGAGATAGCGGTGTAGATATTTCCATGTATATACAGATAGCGGTGTTGCTACTTCCATGTTTATACAGATAGCGGTGTAGATATTTCCATGTTTATACTGATCGCGGTGTAGATATTTCCATCTTTATACAGATGGGAGTGGAGATATTTCCATGTTTATACAGATAGCGGTGTAGATATTTCCATGTCTATAGAGATATCGGTGTAGGTATTTCCATATTTATACAGATTGCGGTATAGATATTTCCATCTTTCTACACATGGCGGTGTAGATATTTCCATGTTTATACAGATAGAAGTGAAGATATTTCCATGTTTATACAGATAGTGGTGTAGATATTTGCAAGTTTACACAGATGGCGGTGTAGATACATCCACGTTTCTGAAGATGGCGGTGTAGATATTTTCATGTTTATAGAGATGGCAGTGTAGATATTTCCATGTATATAGAGATTGCAGTGTAGATATTTCCATGTTTATAGAGAAATTGGTGTAAGTATTTCCATGTTTATAGAGATTGCGGTTTAGATATTTCCATGTTTCTACAGATCGCGGTGTAGATATTTCCTTGTTTATACAGAAATCGGTGTAGATATTTCCATGTTTACACAGTTTGCGGTGTAGATATTTCCATCTTTCTACAGATGGCATTGTAGATATTTCCATGTTTATTCAGATGGCGGTGTAGATATTTCCATGTTTATATAGATGGTGGTGTAGATATTACCGTGTTTATACAGATAGCGGTGTAGATATTTCCGTGTTTATACAGATCGCGGTGAAGATATTTCCATGTTTATACAGATCGCGGTGTAGATATTTCCATGTTTATACAGATCGCGGTGTAGATGTTTCCATGTTTATACAGATAGCGGTGTAGATATTTCCATGTTTATATATATCGCGGTGTAGATATTTCCATGTTTATACAGATAGCGGTGTAGATATTTCCATGTTTATAGAGATAGCGGTGTAGGTATTTCCATGTTTTTAGACATAGCGGTGAAGATATTTCCATGTTAATATAGATGGCGTTGTAGATATTTCCATGTTTATACCGATAGCGGTGTTGGTATTTCCACGTTTATACAGATAGCGATGTAGATATATCCATGTTTATACAGCTCGCGGTGCAGATATTTATATCTTTATACAGATGGCATTGTAGATATTTCCTTATTCACACAGATGGCGGTGTAGATGTTTCCGTGTTTATACAGATGGCGGAGTAGTTAGTTCCATGTTTATGGAGATGGCAGTGTAGATATTTTCATGTTTATAGAGATGGCGGTGTAGATATTTCCATGTTTTTAGAGATAGCAGTGTAGATATTTACATGTTTATACAGATGTTTGTGTCGATATTTCCATGTGTATACAGATGGCATTGTAGCTATTTCCATGTTTATACAGATGACTGTATAGGTATTTCCATGTTTTACAGATGGCAGTGTAGATATTTCCCTGTTTATAGAGATAGCGGTGTAGATATTTCCATGTTTGTACAGATGGCGTTGTAGATATTTCCATCTATACACAGATGGCTGTGTAGATATTTCCATGTTTATACAGATGGCGGCATAGATATTTCCATGGACATGCAGATGGCGGTGTAGATATTTCCATGTTTATGCACATAGCGGTGTAGATATTTCCATGTTTACACAGATGGTGGTGTAGATATTTCCGTGTTTATACACATGGCGGAGTAGATACTTCCATCTTTATGGAGATGGCAGTGTAGATATTTTCCTGTTTATAGAGATGGCGGTGTAGATATTTCCATATTTAAAGAGATTGCTGTGTAGATATTTCCATCTTTCTACAGATGGCAGTGTAGATATTTCCATATTTATACAGATGTCTGTGTAGATATTTCCATGTGTATACAGATGGTATTGTAGGTATTTCCATGTTTATACAGACGGTGGTGTAGATATTTCCATGTTTATTCAGATGACTGTGTAGATATTTCCATATTTTTACAGATGGCAGTGTAGATATTTCAATGTTTATAGAGAAGGCGCTGTAGATATTTCCATGCTTATACAGATCTCGGTGTAGATATTTCCATGTTTGTACAGATAGCGGTGTAGAGATTTCCATGTTTTTACAGATATTGGTGTAGATATTTCCATGTTTACACAGATTGCTGTGTAGATATTTCCATCTTTCTACAGATGGCATTGTAGATATTTCCATGTTTATACAGATGGCGGTGTAGATATTTCCATGTTTACATAGATGATGGTGTAGATATTTCCATGTTTATAGAGATAGCAGTGTAGTTATTTCCATGTTTATAGAGATAGCGGTGTAGATATTTCCATGTGTATACATATGGCAATGTAGATATTTCCAAGTTTATAAAGATGGTGGTGTAGATATTTCCATGTTTATTTACACCGCGGTGTAGATATTTACATTTTCCCCAGATGACAGTGTAAATATTTCCATGAATATACAGATATCAGTGTAGATAATTCCATATTTATACAGATAGCGGTGTAGATATTTCCATGGGTAGACAGATTGTGGTTTAGATATTTCCATGTTTATACATATAGCGGGGTAGATATTTCCATGTTTCGAAGGGAGCCGTGAAGAAATTCCCTTGTTGATACTGATCGCGTTGTAGATATTAACATCTTTCTACAGACGGCAGTGTAGATATTTCCATGTTTATACAGATGGCGGTGTAGATATTTCCATGTTTATACAGATGGAGGTGTAGATATATCCATATTTATGCAGATGGCGCTGTATATATTTCCATGTTTATAGAGAAGGCGGTATAGATATTTCTATGTTTATAGAGATAGCGGTGTAGATACTTCCATGTTTATAGAGATGGCGGTGAAAGTATTTCCATGTTTATAGAGATAGCCGTGTAGATATTTCCATCTTTATACTAATAGCGGTGTAGATATTTCCATGATTATACAGATAGCGTTGTAGGTATTTCCATGTTTATACAGATGGCGGTGTAGATAGCTCCAAGTTTATGAAGATGGCAGTGTAGATTTTTTCATGTTTACAGAGATAGCTGTGTAGATATTTCCAAGTTTGTAGAGATAATGGTGTAGGTATTTCCATGTTTATACAGACCGCTGTGTAGATATTTCCATGTGTATACAGATGGCAGTGTAGATATTTCCATGTTTATAGATATGGTGGTGTAGATATTTCCACGATTTTACAAATAGCGGTGCAGATATTTCCATGTTCACAGAGATAGCGGTGTAGATATTTCCATCTGTGCACAGATTGCGGTGTAGATATTTCCATCTTTACACACATAGCGGTGTAGATATTTCCATGTTTACACAGATAGCGTTGTAGATATTTCCGTGTTTACACAGATAGCGTTGTAGATATTTCCATGTTTATACAGATAGCGGTGTACATATTTGCATGTTTATACAGATGGCGGTGTAGATATTTCCATCTTTATAGAGATAGCGGTGTTGATATTTCCATGTTTATACATATAGAGGTGTAGTTATTTCCATGTTTATAGATATAATGGTGTAGATATTTCCAAGTATATACAGATAGTCGTGTAGATATTTCCATGTTTATATAGATAGCGGTGTAGATATTTCCATGTTTATAAAGATCGCGGTGGAGGTATTTCCTTGTTTATAGAGATCGCGGGGTAGATATTGCCATGTTTGTACAGATAGCGGTGTAGATATTTCCATGTTTATACAGGTAGCGATGTAGGTATTTCCATGTTTATACAGATCGCGGTGAAGATATTTCCATTTTCCACAGATGGCAGTATAGATTTTTCCATGTTTTTAAAGACGGCGGGATAGGTATTTCTATGTTTATACAGATAGCGGTGTAGGTATTTCCATGTGTATAGAGATGGCGGTGTAGGTATTTCCATGTTTATAGAGAGAGTGGTGTAGGTATTTCCATGTTTATACAGACAGCGATGTAGATATTTCCATGTTTATACAGATGTCGGTGTTAGTATTTTCTTGTTTATACAGATAGCTGTGTAGATATTTCCATGTTTATTCTGCTCGCGGTGTATATATTCCATCTTTATAGAGATGACAGTGTAGATATTTCCTTGTTTATACAGATAGCGGTGTAGATATTTCCATGTTTATACCGATGGGAGTTTAGATAGTTCCATGTTTATGGAGATGGCGGTGTAGATATTTTCATTTTTATAGTGATGGCGGTGTAGATATTTCCTTGTTTACAGAGACAGTGGTGTAGATATTTCCATGTTTATAGAGATGGCGGTGTAGGTATTTCCATGTTTATAGAGATAGCGGTGTAGATATTTCCATGTTTATACAGATGGCTGTGTAGATATTTCCATGTGTATACATACTGCAGTGTAGCTATCTCCATGTTTATTGAGTTGGCGGTGTAGATATTTCCATGTTTATACTGATCGTGGTGTAGATTTTTCCATGTATATACAGAACAGCAGTGTATATATTTCCATGTTTACACAGATAGCGGTGCAGATATTTCCATGTTTATACTGACCGTGGTGTAGATATTTCCATTTTCCACAGATGGCATTGTAGATATTTGCATGTTTATACAGATGGCGGCATAGATATTTCCATATTTATACAGGTAGTGGTGTAGATATTTCCATGTGTATACAGACCGCGGTGTAGATATTTCCATTTTCCACAGATGACAGTGTTGATATTTCAATGATTATACAGATGGCGGTGTAGATATTTCCATATTTATACAGATAGCGGTGTATATAGTTCCATGTTTATACAGATTGTGGTGTAGATATTTGCATGTTTATACAGATAGCGGTATAGATATTTCCATGTTTATAAAGGTAGCCGTGAATTAATTCCCTTGTTGATACAGATCGCATTGTAGATATTTCCATCTTTCTACAGACGGCAGTGTAGATATTTCCATATTTATAGACATGGCAGTGTAGATATTTCTATGTTCATAGAGATAGCGGTGTAGATACTTCCATGTTTATAGAGATCGCGGTGTAAGTATTTCCATGTTTATAGAGATAGCCGTGTAGATATTTCCATGTGTATACTAATAGCGGTGTAGTTATATCCATGTTTATACAGTTAGCGGTGTTGTTTTTCCTTGTTTATACAGATAGCGGTGTAGATATCTCCATGTTAATACAGCTCACGGTGTAGATATTTCCATCTTTATACAGATGGCGGTGTAAATATTTCCCTGTTTATGCAGTTAGCGGTGTAGATATTTCCATGTTTATACAGACGGCAGTGAAGATAGTTCCATGTTTATGAAGATGGCGGTGTAGATATTTTCATGTTTATAGAGATGGTGGTGTAGATATGTCCATGTTTATAGAGATAGCAGTGTAGATATTTCCATGTTTATACAGATGACTGTGTAGATATATCCATGTGTATACAGAGGGCACTGTAGATATTTCCATGTTTATAGAGATGGTGGAGCAGATATTTCCATTTTTATACAGATGACTGCATAGATATTTCCATGTTTATACATATAGCGGTGTAGATATTTCCATGTTTACAGAGATAGTGGTTAAGATATATCCATCTTTGCACAGATTGCTGTGTAGATATTTCCATCTTTACACAGATAGAGGTGTAGATATTTCCAAGTTTACACAGATAGCGGTGTAGTTATTTCCATGTTTCCACAGATAGCGGAGTAGATATTTCCATGTTTATGCAGATAGCGGTGTTGATATTTCCATGTTTACAGAAGGCGGTGTAGATATTTCCATGTTTACACAGATGGCGGTGTAGTTATTTCCTTGTATATACAGGTAGCGGTGTAGATATTTCCACGTTTATACAGACAGCGGTGTAGGTATTTCCATGTTTACAGAGATAGCGGTGTAGATATTTCCATCTTTGCAGAGATTGCGATGTAGATAATTCCATCTTTCCACAGAGAGCGTTTTAGATATTTCCAAGTTAACACTGATGGCTGTGTAGATATTTCCAGGTTTATACACATAGCGGTGTAGATATGTCCATGTGTATACAGATATCTGTGGAGATATTTCCTTGTTTATACAGATCACGGGGTAGATGTTTCCATGTTTATACAGATAGCTGTGTAGATATTTCCATGTTTATACTGGTAGCGGTGTAGATATTTACAGGTTTATACAGATCGCGGTGTAGATATTTCCATCTTTCCACAGATGTCGGTGTAGATATTTCCATGTTTATACAGATGTCGGTGTAGATATTTCCATGTTTATACAGATAGCGGTGTAGATATTTCCATGTTCATGCAGTTGGCGGTGTAGATATTTCCATGTTTATAGAGAAGGCAGTGTAGATATTTCTAAGATTATAGAGATAGCGGTGTAGATATTTCCAAGTGTATAGAGATGGCGGAGTAGTTATTTCCATGTTTATAGAGATTGCGGGGTAGATGTTTCCACGTGTATAGCGATGGCGGTGTAGTTATTTCCATGTTTATAGAGATAGTGTTGAAGATATTTCCGTGTTTATACAGATTGCGGTTTAGAGATTTCCATGTTTATATAGATAGCGTTGTTGGGATTTCCATGTTTATACAGATAGCGGTGTAGAGAATTCCATGTTTATACAGATAGCAGTGTTGGTGTTTCCATGTTTATACAGAGAGAGGTGTAGATATTTCCATGTTTATACAGATAGCGGTGTAGATATTTCGATGTTTATACAGAAGGCAGTGTAGATATTTCCATGTTTATGGAGATGGCTGTGTAGATATTTTCATGTTAATACAGATGGCAGTGTAGTTATTTCCATGTTTATAGACATGGCGGTGTAGATATTTCCATGTTTATACAGACAGAGGTGTAGATATTTCCATGTGTATACTGATAGCAGAGTAGATATTTCCATGTTTGCACAGATAGCGGTGTCGGAATTTCCATCTTTGCACTGATTGTGGTGTAGATATTTCAATCTTTCCACAGATGGCAGTGAAGATATTTCCATGTTTATACAAAAGGCAGTGGAGATACTTCCATGTTTATACAGACGGCGGTGTAGATATTTCCCTGTTTATACAGATAGCGGTGTAGATATTTCCATGTTTATACAGATATCGGAGTAGGTATTTCCATGTTTTTAAAGATACCGGTGTAGGTATTTCCGTGTTTATTAAGATAGCGGTGGAGATATTTCCATGTTTATACAGATAGCGGTGTAAAAATTTCCATGTTTATACAAATAGCGGTGTAGTTATTTCCATGTTTATACAGATAGCGGTGTAGATATTTCCATGTTTATAGAGACTGCGGTGTAGATATTTCCATCTTTGCATAGATTGCTGTGGATATTTCCATGTTTATACAGATGGCTTTGTAGATATTTCCATCTTTCTACAGATGACAGTGTAGATATTTCCAAGTTTATACAGATGTCTGTGTAGATATTTCCATGTTTATGCAGATGGCGGTGTAGATAATTCCATGTTTATAGAGATGGCGTTGTAGTTATTTCTATGTTTATAGAGACAGCGGTGGAAATATTTCCATGTTTATAGAGATCGTGGTGTAAGTATTTTCATGTTTATAGAGAGAGCGGTGTAGATCTTTCCATGTTTGTACAGATAGCCGTGTTGCTACTTCCATGATTATACAGATAGCGGTGTGGATATTTCCATGTTTATACAGCTCGCGGTGTAGATATTTCCATCTTTATACAGATGGGCGTGGAGATATTTCCATGTTTGTACAGATGGCAGTGTAGGTATTTCTATGTTTACAGAGATAGCCGTGTAAATATTTTGATGTTTATACAGATTGTGGTGGAGATATGTCCATGTTTATACAGATAGAAATGGAGATATTTCCACGTTAATACACATAGCAGTGTAGATATTTCCATGTTTATACAGATGGCTTTGTAGTTATTTCCATGTTTATAAATATAGCGGTGTAGATATTTCCATGTTTATACAGATGGCGGTGTAGATACAGCCATGTTTCTGAAGATGGCAGTGTAGATATTTTCATGTTTACATAGATGGCGGTGTAGAAATTTCCATGTTTACAGAGATTGCGGTGTAGATACTTCCATGTTTATAGTGCAAGTGGTGTAGGTATTTACATGTTTATAGAGATAGCGGTGTAGACATTTCCATATTTATACAGGTAGCGGTGTAGTTATTTCCATGTTTCTACAGATGGCGGTGTAGATATTTCCATGTTTCTAAACATGGCGGTGTAGATATTTCCTTGTTTATAGAGATAGCGGTGTAGAGATTTCCATGTATACACAGATAGCGGTGGAGATATTTCCCTGTTTATACAGATAGCGATGTAGATATTTCCATGTTTATCCAGATAGCGGTGTAGATATTTCCATGTTTATAGAGATAGCGGTGTAGATATTTCCATGTTTATACAGATGGCTGTGTAGATATTACCATGTTTATAGAGATAGCGGTGTAGATATTTCCATGTTTATACAGATGGCTGTGTAGATATTTCCATGTGTATACAGATGGCGGTGTAGATATTTCCATGTTTATACATATAGCGGTGTCGATATTTCCATGTTTACAGATATAACGGTAAAGATATTTCCATCTTTGCAAAGATTGCTGTGTAGACATTGCAAATTTTACACTTATAGCGGTGTAGATATTTCCAAGTTTACACAGATACCTGTGTCGATATTTCCATGTTTACAGAGATAACATTGTAGATATTTCCATGTTTATACAGATAGCGGTGTAGTTATTTACATGTTGATACATATAGTGGTGTAGATATTTTCAGGGTTATACAGATAGTGGTGTAGATATTTCCACGTTTTACAGATAGCTGTGTAGATATTTGCCTGTTTACACAGATAGCGTTGTAAATATTTCCATATTTACACAGATAGCGTTTTAGATATTTCCATGCTTACACAGATTGCGGTGTAGATATTTCCAAGTTTACACAGATAGCTGTGTAGATATTTCCATGTTTACACAGATAGCGTTGTAGATATTTCATTGTTTATAGAGATATCGGTGTAGGTATTTCCATGTTTTTAAAGATACCGGTGTAGTTATTTCCGTGTTTATAAAGATAGCGGTGGAGATATTTCCATATTTATACAGATAGCGGTGTAAAAATTTCCATGTTTATACAAAGAGCGGTGTAGTTATTTCCATGTTTATACAGATAGCGATGTAGATATTTCCATGTTTATAGAGTCACCGGTGTAGGAATTTCCATCTTTGCACAGATTGCTGTGGATATTTCCATGTTTATACAGATGGCTTTGTAGATATTTCCATCTTTCTACAGATGACAGTGTAGATATTTCCAAGTTTATACAGATGTCTGTGTAGATATTTCCATGTTTATGCAGATGGCGGTGTAGATATTTCCATGTTTATAGAGATGGCATTGTAGTTATTTCTATGTTTATAGAGATAGCGGTGTAAATATTTCCATGTTTATAGAGTTGGTGGTGTAATTATTTTCATGTTTATTGAGATAGCGGTGTAGATATTTCCATGTTTATACAGATAGCGGTGTTGCTAATTCCATGATTATACAGATAGCGGTGTGGATATTTCCATGTTTATACAGCTTGCGGTGTAGTTATTTCCATCTTTATACAGATGGGAGTGGAGATATTTCCATGTTCATACAGATAGCGGCGTAGATATTTCCATATTTATACAGATGGGAGTGGAGATATTTCCATGTTTATACAGATAGCGGTGTAGATATTTCCATATTTATACAGATAGCGGTGTTGGTATTTCCATGTTTATGCAGATAGCGGTGGAGATATTTCAATGTTTATCCAGATCACGGTGTAGATATTTCCATCTTTATATTGATAGCATTGTGGATATTTCCATGTTTGTACTGATAGCGCTCAAGATATTTCCATGATTATACACGTAGCGGTGTTGATATTTCCATGTTTATACAGATTGCGGTGTAGATATTTCCATGTTTATACAGATAGATGTGTAGATATTTCCATGTTTATACAGATAACGGTGTAGATATTTCCATGTTTATACAGATAGCGTTGTAGATATTTCCATGTTTGTACAGATGGCTGTGTAGGTATTTACATGTTTATACAGATAGCGGTGTATATATTTCTATGTTTACACCTCGCGGTGTAGATATTTCCATCTTTATACAGATGGCAGTGTAGACATTTCCATGTGTATACAGATGGCAGTGTTGATATGTCCATCTTTATACAGATGGCTGTGTATATTATTCCATGTTTATACAGATGGCTCTGTAGATATTTCCTTTTTTATACAGATAGCAGTTTAGATATTTCCATGTTTACACAGATAGCTGTGTAGTTATTTCCATGTTTTCACAGATAGCGTTGTAGATATTTCCATGTTTATACAGGTAGCAGTGCAGATATTTTCACGTTTATAAAGATACCGGTGCAGATATTTCCATGCTTATACAGAGAGCGGTGGAGATATTTTAATGTTTATACAGGTAGCGATGTAGATATTTCCATGTTTATAAGGATAGCAGTGTAGATATGTCCATGTTTATACAGACAGCGGTGTAGGTATGTCCATCTTTATACAGATAGCGGTGAAATTATTTCCGTGTTTATTATACAGATCATTGTGTAGATATTTCCATGTTTGTACAGACCACGGTGTACATACTTCCATCTTTCTACAGACGGCAGTGTAGGTATTTCCGTGTTTATACATATGGCGGTGTAGATATTTCCATCTTTATACAGATGGCAGTGGAGATTTTTCCATGTTTATACCAATAGGGGTGTAGATATTTCCAAGTTTATACTGATAGCGGTGTAGCTATATTCAAGTTTATACAGATAGCGGTATAGATATTTCCATGTTTATACAGATTGCGGTTTAGGTATTTCCATGTTTATACAGATGGCGGTGCAGATATTTCTATGTGTATGGAGATAGCCGTGTAGATAATTCCATGTTTATAGAGATGGCGGTGTAGTTGTTTCCATGATTGTAGAGATAGAGGTGTAGATATTTCCATGTTTATACAGATAGCTGTGTAGATATTTCCATATTTATACAGATATTGGTGTTATTTCCATGTTTATACAGATAGTGTTGTAGTTATTTCCATGTTTATTCAGCTCTCCTTGTAGATATATCCATCTTTATACAGATAGCAATGTAGATAATTCCATGTTTATAGAGATGGCGGTGTGGGTTTTTCCATGTTTATAGAGATAGTGGTGTTGATATTTCCATGTTTATACAGATAGCGGTGTAGAAATTTCCATGTTTATACAGATAGAGGTGTAGATATTTCCATGTTTATACAGATTCTGATGTAGGTATTTCCATGTTTATAAAGACAGCGGTGTAGATATTTCCATGTTTATATGGGTGGCTTTGTAGATATTTCCATGTGTATAGAGATGGCAGTGTAAATATTTCCAGGTTTATACAGATGGAGGTGTAGATATTTCCATGTTTATACAGATGACACTGTAGATATTTTCATGATTTTAAAGGTGGCGGTCTAGATATTTCCATGTTTATACCGATAGCTGTGTGGCAATTTCCATGCTTAAACAGATAGCAGTGTAGATATTTATATCTTTATAGAGATGTCTGTGTAGATATTTCCATGTTTATACAGATGGCAGTGTAGATATTTCCAAGTTTATACCGATAGTGGTGTAGATATTTCCATGTTTATACAGATGACTCTGTAGTTATTTCCATGCTTATATAGATGGCAGTGTAGATATTTCAAAGTTTATCCAGTTGGCTGTATAGACATTTCCATGTTTACAGAGATAGCGGTGTAGATATTTCCATATTTATACAGATAGCGGTGTAGATATTTCCATGTTTATAAGGATAGCGGTGTACATATTTCCATGTTTATACAGATAGCTGTGTAGATATTTCCATGTTTATACAGATCGTGGTGTAGATATTTCAATGTTTATAGAGATAGCGGTATAAATATTTACATGGTTACAGAGATAGCCATGTAGATATTTCCAAGTTTATACTGATGGCTGTGTAGATATTTCCATGGGTATACAGATGGCATTGTAGATATTTCCATGTTTATACAGATGGACGTGTAGGTATTTCCATGTTTATACAGATGAGTGTCTAGATATTTCCAAGTTTTTGCAGATGGCGGTGTAGATATTTCCATGTTATATCGATAGCGGTGTAGATACTTCCATGTTTTATAGATGGTTGTGTAAATATTTCCAGGGTTATAGAGATGGCAGTGTAGATATTTCTATGTTTATACAGATGGCAGTGTTGATATTTCCATGTTTATACAGATAGTGCTGTAGATATTTCCATGTTTAAACAGATAGCGGTGTAGATATTTCCATGTTTATACAGATAGCGTTGTTGGTATTTCCATGTTTATACAGATTGCCGTTGCGATATTTCCATGTATATACAGGTCGCAGTGTAGATATTTCCATCTTTATACAGATGGCAGTGTACATATTTCCATGTTTCTACAGATAGAGGTGTAGATATTTCCATGTTTACACAGATGTCCTTGTAAATAGTTACATGTTTATGGAGATGGCGGTGTAGTTATTTTCATGTTTACAGAGATGGTGCTGTGGATATTTCCATGTTTATAGAGATTGCGGTGTAGATATTTCCATTTTTATAGAGATTGTGGTGTAGGTATTTTGATGTGTATAGAGATAACGGTGCAGATATTTCCATGTTAATACAGATGGCCGCGTAGGTATTTACATGTTCACAGAGAGAGCAGTTTAGATATTTCCGTAATTGCACAGATTGTGGTGAAGATATTTTCATCTTTACACGGATAGCGGTGTACACATTTCCATGTTTACACAGATTCCTGTGTAGATATTTCCATGTTTACACAGATAGTGTTGTAGCTATTTCCATGTTTATAGAAATAGCGGAGTAGATTTTTCCATGTTTATACAGATAGCAGTGGAGATATTTCCACGTTTATAAAGAAAGCGGTGTAGATAGTTCCATGTTTACACAGATGGCGGTGTAGATATTTCCATGTTTATGGAGATGGCGGTGTAGATATTTTCATGTTTATAGAGATGTCGCTGTAGATACTTCCATGTTTATAGAGATTGCAGTGTAGATATTTCCATGTTTATAGAGATTGCAGTGTAGATATTTCCATGTGTACAGAGATAGCGGTGCAGATATTTCCATGTTTATACTGATGGCTGTGTAGGTATTTCCATGTGTATATAGATGGCAGTGTAGATATTTCCATGTTTATAGAGATGGTGGTGTAGATATTTCCATGTGTATACAGATGGCGGTGTAGATATTACCATGTTTATACAGATAGCGGTGTAGATATTTCCATGTTTATGCAGATAGCGGTGCAGATATTTCCGTTTTTATAGATATAGTGGTGTAGGTGTTTCCATGTGTATAGAGATACCATTGTAGATATTTCCATGTTTATAGATAAAGCGGTTTAGATATTTCCATGCGTCTACAGATAGAAGTGTAGATATTTCCATGTTTATACAGATGACTGTGTAGAAATTTCCATGTTTATAAAAATGGCAGTGTAGATATTTCCATGTTTATACAGATGACTGTGTAGGTATTTCCATGTTCATATGGATGGCTTTGTAGATATTTCCATTTTTGTAGAGATAGCGGTGTAGATATTTCCATGTTTAAATGGATTGCGGTGTAGATATTTCCACGTTTACAGAGATCACGGTACAGAAACTTCAATGTGTATACAGATAGCGGTGTAGATATTTCCATGATTATAGAGACAGCAGTGTAGATATTTCCATATTTATACAGATAGCGGTGTAGATATTTCCATGTTTATACAGATGGTGATGTAGATATTTCCAAGTTTATACAGATGGCGGTGTAGATATTTCAATGTTTATACAGATAGAGATGTAGATATTTCCATATTTCTACAAATATCGGTGTACATATTTCCTTGTTTACAGAGATAGCAGTGTAGATATTTACATCTTTGCACAGATTGTGGTGTAGATATTTCCATGTTTACACAGATAGCTTTGTAGTTATTTCCATGTTTACACACATAGCGTTGTTGATATTTCCATGTTTATAGAGATAGCAGTGCAGATATTTCCATATTTATAAAGATACCGGTGCAGATATTTCCATGTTTATACAGATAGCGGTGGAGATATTTCCATGTTTATACAGATGGCGGTGGAGATATTTCCATATTTATAAAGATCGCGTTGTAGGTATTTCTATCTTTTCACAGATGGCGGTGTAGATTTTTCCATGTTTGTAGAGATAGCGGTTGAGATATGTACATTTTTATACAGATAGCGGTGTAGATATTTCAATGTTTATACAGATTACGGTGTAGATATTTCCATGTTTATAAAGATAGCGGTGTAGATATTTCCAAGTTTATACAGGTAGAGGTGTAGATATTTCCATGTTTATACAGATGTCTGTGTAGATATTCCCATGTGTATACAAATGGCAGTGTAAATATTTCCATGTTTATACAGATGGAGGTGTAGATATTTCCATGTTTATGCACATGACTGTGTGGATGTCTCCATGTTTTTACAGATGGCGGTGTAGATATTTCCATGTTTATACAGATTGCGGTGCAGATATTTCCATGTTTATACAGATAGAGGTGTAGATATTTCCATGTTTATACAGATAACGGTGTAGATATTTCCATGTTTATACACATAGCGTTGTAGATATTTCCATGTTTGTACAGAAGGCTGTGTAGATATTTACATGTTTATACAGATAGCGGTGTAGATATTTCTATGTTTACAGCTAGAGGTGTAGATATTTCCATCTTTATACAGATGGCAGTGTAGACATTTCCACGTTAATACAGATGGCAGTGTTGATATGTCCATCTTTATACTGATGGCTGTGTATATTATTTCATGTTTATACAGATGGCTCTGTAGATATTTCCTTGTTTATACAGATAGCGGTGTAGATATTTCCATGTTTATAGAGATCGTGGTGTAGATATTTCCAGGTTTATACAGACTAGCGCTGTAGATATTTCCATGTTTATACTGGTAGCGGTGTAGATATTTCCATATTTACAAATTGCAGTGTAAATATTTCCTCGTTTACAGATATACCAGCGTAGACATTTCCATCTTTGCACAGATTGCAGTGTAGATATTTCCATGTTTACACAGATGGCTGTGTAGATATTTCCATGTTTACACAGATAGCATTGTAGATATTTCCATGTTTATACAGATAGCAGTGCAGGTATTTTCACGTTTATAAAGATACCGGTGCAGATATTTCCATGTTTATACAGAGAGCCGTGGAGATATTTCAATGTTTATACAGGTAGCGATGTAGATATTTCCATGTTTATAAGGATAGCAGTGTAGATATGTCCATGTTTATACAGACAGCGGTGTAGGTATGTCCATGTTTATACAGATTGCGGTGAAGTTATTTCCATGTTTATTATACAGATCATTGTGTAGATATTTCCATGTTTGTACAGACCACGGTGTACATACTTCCATCTTTCTACAGACGGCAGTGTAGATATTTCCGTGTTTATACATATGGCGGTGTAGATATTTCCATCTTTATACAGATGGCAGTGTAGATATTTCCAAGTTTACAGAGATGCCTGTGAAGATATTTCCATGGTTATGGAGATAGCGGTTTACATATTCTCATCTTTATAGAGATGGCAAAGTAGGTATTTCGATGTTTACAGACATAGCGGTGTAGATATTTCCATGTTTATACAGATAGCGTTGTAGATATATCCATGTTTAAAGATATAGCGGTTTAGATATTACCATGTTTATACAGATAGAAGGGTAGATATTTCCATGTTTATACAAATGACTGTGTAGATATTTCCATGTTTATACAGATGGCGGTGTAGACATTTCCATGTTTATACAGATGACTCTGCAGGTGTCTCCTTGTTTGTAAGGATGGCTTTGTAGATATTTCCATTTTTGTAGAGACAGCGGTGTAGATATTTTCATGTTTAAACGGATTCCGTTGTAGATATTTCCATGTTTACAGCGATCGCGGAGTAGAAATTTCCATGTTTATGCAGACAGCAGAGTAGATATTTCCATGATTATAGAGACAGTGGTGTAGAAATTTCCATATTTATACAGATAGCGGTGTAGATATTTCCATGTTTATAGAGATGGTGATGTAGATATTTCCATGTTTATTCGGACAGCGGTGTAGATATATCCATGTTTATACAGACAGTGGTGTAGATATTTCCATGTTTATACAGATAGCGGTGAAGTTATTTCCATGTTTATATAGATAGCTGTAGAGATATTTCCATGTTTATACAGATAGCGGTGGAGATATTTCCACGTTTATACAGATGGCGGTGGAGATATTTCCATGTTTATACAGACCACGGTGTAGATATTTGTATCTTTCTACAGATGTTGGAGTAGATTTTTGCATGTTTATAGAGATAGATGTTGAGATATTTCCAGTTTTATACAGGTAGCGGTGTAGATATTTCCATGTTTATACAGATTGCTGTGTAGGTATTTCCATGATTGTAGAGATAGCGGTTAAGGTATTTTCATGTTTCTACAGATATCTGTGTAGACATTTCCATGTGTATACACATGGCAGTGTAGATATTTCCATGTTTATACAGATGGAAGTGTAGATATTTCCATATTTATACAGATGACTGTGTAGATGTTTCCATGTTTTTACACATGGCGGTGTAGATATTTCCATGTTCATACAGATCACGGTGTGGCTATTTCCATGTTTATACAGATAGCAGTGTAGATATTTCCATGTTTATAGAGATGGCTGTGTAGATATTTCCATGTTTCTACAGATGGCAGTGTAGATATTTCCATGTTTATACAGATGATTGTGTAGACATATCCATGTTTATTCCGATGACTGCGTAGGTATTTCCAAGTTTACACAGATGGTGGTGTAGATATTTCCATGTTTATACAGATAGCCATGTAGTTATTTCCATGCTTATAGAGATAGCGGTGTAGACATTTCAATGTTTATAGAGATAGCCGTGTTGATATTTCCATATTTATACAGATAGCGGTGTAGATATTTCCATTTTTATACAGATGGTGATGTAGAAATTTCCAAGTTTATACAGATGGCGGTGTAGATATTTCAATGTTTATACAGATAGCGATGTAGATATTTCCATATTTCTAGAAATATCGGTGTACATATTTCCTTGTTTACAGAGATAGCAGTGTAGATATTTACATCTTTGCACAGATTTCGGTGTAGATATTTCCATGTTTACACAGATAGCTTTGTAGTTATTTCCATGTTTACACAGATGGCGGTGTAGGTATTTCGATGTTTATAGAGATAGCAGTGGAGATATTTCCATGTTTATACAGATAGCGGTGTAGTTCTTTCCATGTTTATATAGATAGCGGTGTAGATATTTCCATGTATATACAGATGGCTGTGTAGATATTTCCATGTTTATACAGATGGCGGTGTAGATATTTCCATGTTTATACAGATAACTTTGTTAGTATTTCCATGTTTATACCGATGGCGGTGTAGATATTTCGATGTTTATAGAGATAGCAGTGGAGATATTTCCATGTTTATACAGATAGCGGTGTAGATATTTCCATGTTTATACTGATCGCCGTGTAGATATTTCCATGTTTATAGAGATGGCGTTGTATATATTTCTATGTACATAGAGATAGCGGTGTTGATTTTTCCAGGTTTATAGAGATAGCTGTGTGGATATTTCCATGTTTATACAGATAGGGGTGTACATATTTCCATGTTTATAGAGATGGCGGTGTAGATATTTCCATGTTTATACAGATCATGGTGTAGATATTTCCATGTTTATACAGATCGCGGTGTAGATTTTTCCATGTTTATACAGATCATTGGGTAGATATTTCCATGTTTATACAGATTGCGGTGATGATATTACCATGTTTATAGGGATAGCGGTGCAAATATTTCCACATTTATACAGATAGCGGTGTAGTTATTAGCATGTTTATACAGATAGCGGTGTAGATATTTCCATGTATAAACAGATGTCTGTGTATATATTTCCATGTTTAAACAGACGGCGATGTAGATATTTCCTTGTTTATACAAATAGCAGTGTAGTTATTTCCGTGTTTATACAGATAGCGGTGTAGATATTTCGATGTATATACAGATGGCTGTGTAGATATTTCCATGTTTATACAGATGGGTGTGTAGATATTTCCATGTTTATACAGATGACTTTGTAGGTATTTCCATGTTTATACAGATGGCGGTGTAGGTATTTCCATGTTTATAGAGATAGCTGCGTAGATATTTCCATGTTTATACAGATAGCGGTGGAGATATTTCCATGTTTATACAGATCGCGTTGTAGATATTTCCATATTTATACAGACAGCAGTGGAGATATTTCCATGTTGATACACATAGCGGTGTACATATTTCCATGTTTATAGAGACAGCGGTGTAGGTATTTCCATGTTTATACAGATAGCGGTGCAGATATTTCCATGTTTATACAGATGCCTATGCAGATATTTCCATATTTATACAGAGGGCTTTGTAGATATTTCCATGTTTATACAGATGGAAGTGTAGATATTTCCATGTTCCTACACATGACTGTGTAGGTATTTCCATGTTTATACAGATGGCTTTGTAGATATTTCCATGTTTATAGAGAGAGCGGTGTAGATATTTCCATGTTTATACAGATAGCGGTATAGATATTTCCATGTTTATACAGACCGCGGTGTGGATATTTCCATGTTTATACAGATAGCGGTGCAGATATTTCCATGTTTGTACAGATGGCGGTGTTGATATTTCCATCTGTACACTGAGGACAGTGTCGATATTTCCATGTTTATACAGTTGGCGGCACAGGTATTTCTATGGATATGTAGATGGCGTTGTAGATATTTCCATGTTTATGCAGATAGCGGTGTAGTTATTTCCATGTTTACATAGATAGCGGTGTAGATATTTCCATGTCTATACACATGGCTGTGTAGATATTTCCATGTTTATTCAGATGACTGTGTAGATATTTCCATGTTTTTACAGATGGCAGTGTAGATATTTCAATGTTTACAGAGATGGCGCTGTAGATAATTCCATGTTTGTACTGATCGCGGTGTAGATATTTCCATGTTTATACAGATAGCGGTGTAGATATTTCCATGTTTTTACAGATATCGGTGTAGATATTTCCATGTTTACACAGATTGCGGTGTAGATATGTCCTTTCTACAGATGGCATTGTAGATATTTCCATGTTTATGCAGATGGCGGTGTAGATATTTCCATGTTTATATAGATGGTGGTGTAGATATTTCCATGTTTATACAGATAGCGGTGTAGATATTACCATGTTTATACAGATAGCGGTGTAGATATTTCCAGGTTTATACAGATCGTAATGAAGATATTTCCATGTTTATACAGATCGCGGTGTAGATATTTCCATGTTTATACAGATAGCGGTGTAGATATTTCCATGTTTATAGTGATAGCGGTGTAGGTATTTCCATGTTTATAGACATAGCGGTGAACATATTTCCATGTTTATATAGATGGCGTTGTAGATATTTCCATGTTTATACCGATAGCGGTGTTGGTGTTTCCACGTTTATGCAGATTGCGGTGTAGATATTTCCATGTTTATGCAGCTCGCGGTGCAGATATTTATATCTTTATACAGATGGCATTGTAGATATTTCCTTATTCACACAGATGGCGGTGTAGATGTTTCCATGTTTACGCAGATGGTGCAGTAGTTTGTTCCAGGTTCATGGAGATGGCAGTGTAGATATTGTCATGTTTATACAGATGGCGGTGTAGATATTTCCATGTTTATAGAGATAGCAGTGTAGATATTTACATGTTTATACAGATGGCTGTGTAGATATTTCCATGTGTATACAGATGGCATTGTAGATATTTCCATGTTTATACAGATGACTGTATAGGTATTTCCATGTTTTTACTGATGGCAGTGCAGATATTTCCATGTTTATAGAGATAGCGGTGTAGATATTTCCATGTTTGAACAGATGGCGATGTTGATATTTTCATCTATACACAGATGGCCGTGTAGATATTTCCATGTTTATACAGATGGTGGCGTAGACATTTCCATGGACGTGCAGATGGCGGTGTAGATATTTCCATGTTTATACAGATAGCGGTGTAGATATTTCCATGTTTACACAGATGGTGGTGTAGATATTTCCGTGTTTACACATGGCAGAGAAGATACTTCCATCTTTATGGAGATGGCAGTGTAGATATTTTCATATTTATAGAGATGGCGGTGTACATATTTCCATATTTATAGAGATAGAGGTGTAGATATATTCATCTTTCTACAGATGGCAGTGAAGATATTTCCATGTTTATACATCTGGCTGTGTAGATATTTCCATATTTATACAGATGTCTGTGTAGATATTTCCATGTGTATACAGATGGTATTGTAGCTATTTCCATGTTAATACATATGGTGGTGTAGATATTTCCATGTTTATTCAGATGACTGTGTAGATATTTCCATGTTTTTACAGATGGCAGTGTAGATATTTCAATGTTTATAGAGATGGTGCTGTAGATATTTCCATGTTTATACAGATAACGGTGGAGATATTTCCATGTTTATACAGACAGCAGTGGAGATATTTCCATGTTTATACACATAGCGATGTACATATTTCCATGTTTATAGAGACAGCGGTTTAGGTATTTCCATGTTTATACAGATAGCGGTGCAGATATTTAAATGTTTATACAGATGCCTATGCAGATATTTCCATATTTATACAGAGGGCTGTGTAGATATTTCTAAGTTTATACAGACGGCAGTGTAGATATTTCCATGTTCCTACACATGACTGTGTAGGTATTTCCATGTTTATACAGATGGCTTTGTAGATATTTCCATGTTTATAGAGATAGCTGTGCAGATATTTCCATGTTTATACAGATAGCGGTGTAGATATTTCCATGTTTATACAGATCGGGGTGTAGATATTTCCATGTTTATACAGACCGCAGCTTAGATATTTCCATGTTTATAGAGATAGCGGTGTGGATATTTCCATGTTTATACAGTTAGGGGTGTAGATATTTCCATGTTTATAGAGATGGCGGTGAAGATATTTCCATGTTTATACAGATCACAGTGTAGGTATTTCCTTGTTTATACAAATAGCGGTGTAGTTATTTCCATGTTTATACAGATAGCGGTGTAGATATTTCCATGTATATACAGATGGCTGTGTAGATATTTCCATGTTTATACAGATGGCTTTGTAGATATTTCCATGTTTATACAGATGACTTCGTAGGTATCTCCATGTTTATACAGATGGCGGTGTAGATATTTCCATGTTTATGGAGATAGCTGTGTAGATATTTCCATGTTTATACAGATAGCGGTGTAGATATTTCCATGTTTATACAGATCGCGGTGTAGATATTTCCATGTTTATACAGATAGCGGTGTAGATATTTCCATGTTTATACAGATAGCGGTGTAGATATTTCCATATTTTTACAGATATCGGTGTAGATATTTCCATGTTTACACAGATTGCGGTGTAGATATTTCCATCTTTCTACAGATGGCATTGTTGATATTTCCATGTTTATACAGATGGCGGTGTAGATATTTCCATGTTTATATAGATGGTGGTGTAGATATTACCATGTTTATACAGATAGCGGTGTAGATATTACCATCTTTATACAGATTGCGGTGTAGATATTTCCAGGTTTATACAGATCGTATTGAAGATATTTCCATGTTTATACAGATCGCGGTGTAGATATTTCCATGTTTATACAGATAGCGGTGTAGATATTTCCATGTTTATAGAGATAGCGGTGTAGGTATTTCCATGTTTATAGACCTAGCGGTGTAGATATTTCCATGTTTATATAGATGGCGTTGTAGATATTTCCATGTTTATACCGATAGCGGTGTTGGTTTTTCCACGTTTATACAGATAGCGATGTAGATATTTCCATGTTTATACAGCTCACGGTGCAGATATTTATATCTTTATACAGATGGCATTGTAGATATTTCCTTATTCACACAGATGGCGGTGTAGATGTTTCCATGTTTACGCAGATGGTGGAGTAGTTAGTTCCATGTTCATGGAGATGGCAGTGTAGATATTTTCATGTTTATACAGATGGCGGTGTAGATATTTCCATGTTTATAGAGATAGCAGTGTAGATATTTACATGTTTATACAGATGGCTGTGTAGATATTTCCATGTGTATACAGATGGCATTGTAGATATTTCCGTGTTTATACAGATGACCTTATAGTTATTTCCATGTTTTTTCAGATGGCAGTGCAGATATTTCCATGTTTATAGAGATAGCGGTGTAGATATTTCCATGTTTGTACAGATGGCGATGTTGATATTTCCATATATACACAGATGGCCGTGTAGATATTTCCATGTTTATACAGATGGCGGCGTAGATATTTCCATGGACGTGCAGATGGCGGTGTAGATATTTCCATGTTTATACAGATAGCGGTGTAGATATTTCCATGTTTACACAGATGGTGGTGTAGATAATTCCGTGTTTATACACATGGCGGGGAAGATACTTCCATCTTTATGGAGATGGCAGTGTAGATATTTTCATGTTTATAGAGATGGCGGTGTACATATTTCCATAATTATAGAGATAGTGGTGTAGATATATTCATCTTTCTACTGATGGCAGTGTAGATATTTCCATGTTTATACATCTGGCTGTGTAGATATTTCCATATTTATACAGATGCCTGTGTAGATATTTCCATGTGTATACAGATGGTATTGTAGCTATTTCCATGTTAATACATATGGTGGTGTAGATATTTCCATGTTTATTCAGATGACTGTGTAGATATTTCCATGTTTTTACAGATGGCAGTGTAGATATTTCAATGTTTATAGGGATGGTGCTGTAGATATTTCCATGTTTATACAGATAACGGTGGAGATATTTCCATGTTTATACAGACAGCAGTGGAGATATTTCCATGTTTATACACATAGCGATGTACATATTTCCATGTTTATAGAGACAGCGGTTTAGGTATTTCCATGTTTATACAGATAGCGGTGCAGATATTTCCATGTTTATACAGATGCCTATGCAGATATTTCCATATTTATACAGAGGGCTGTGTAGATATTTCTAAGTTTATACAGACGGCAGTGTAGATATTTCCATGTTCCTACACATGACTGTGTAGGTATTTCCATGTTTATACAGATGGCTTTGTAGATATTTCCATGTTTATAGAGATAGCTGTGCAGATATTTCCATGTTTATACAGATAGCGGTGTATATATTTCCATGTTTATACAGATCGTGGTGTAGATATTTCCATGTTTATACAGATACCGGTGTAGATATTTCCATGTTTATACAGACCGCAGTTTAGATATTTCCATGTTTATAGAGATAGCGGTGTGGATATTTCCATGTTTATACAGTTAGGGGTGTAGATATTTCCATGTTTATAGAGATGGCGGTGAAGATATTTCCATGTTTATACAGATCACAGTGTAGATATTTCCTTGTTTATACAAATAGCGGTGTAGTTATTTCCATGTTTATACAGATAGCGGTGTTGATATTTCCATGTATATACAGATGGCTGTGTAGATATTTCCATGTTTATACAGATGGCTTTGTAGATATTTCCATGTATATACAGATGACTTCGTAGGTATCTCCATGTTTATACAGATGGCGGTGTAGATATTTCCATGTTTATAGAGATAGCTGTGTAGATATTTCCATGTTTATACAGATAGCGGTGTAGATATTTCCATGTTTATACAGATCGCGGTGTAGATATTTCCATGTTTATACAGATAGCGGTGTAGATATTTCCATGTTTATACAGATAGCGGTGTAGATATTTCCATATTTTTACAGATATCGGTGTATATATTTCCATGTTTACACAGATTGCGGTGTAGATATTTCCATCTTTCTACAGATGGCATTGTTGATATTTCCATGTTTATACAGATGGCGGTGTAGATATTTCCATGTTTATATAGATGGTGGTGTAGTTATTACCATGTTTATACAGATAGCGGTGTAGATATTACCATCTTTATACAGATTGCGGTGTAGATATTTCCAGGTTTATACAGATCGTATTGAAGATATTTCCATGTTTATACAGATCGCGGTGTAGATATTTCCATGTTTATACAGATAGCGGTGTAGATATTTCCATGTTTATAGAGATAGCGGTGTAGGTATTTCCATGTTTATAGACATAGCGGTGTAGATATTTCCATGTTTATATAGATGGCGTTGTAGATATTTCCATGTTTATACCGATAGCGGTGTTGGTGTTTCCACGTTTATACAGATAGCGATGTAGATATTTCCATGTTTATACAGCTCACGGTGCAGATATTTATATCTTTATACAGATGGCATTGTAGATATTTCCTTATTCACACAGATGGCGGTGTAGATGTTTCCATGTTTACGCAGATGGTGGAGTAGTTAGTTCCATGTTCATGGAGATGGCAGTGTAGATATTTTCATGTTTATACAGATGGCGGTGTAGATATTTCCATGTTTATAGAGATAGCAGTGTAGATATTTACATGTTTATACAGATGGCTGTGTAGATATTTCCATGTGTATACAGGTGGCATTGTAGATATTTCCATGTTTATACAGATGACCTTATAGGTATTTCCATGTTTTTTCAGATGGCAGTGCAGATATTTCCATGTTTATAGAGATAGCGGTGTAGATATTTCCATGTTTGTACAGATGGCGATGTTGATATTTCCATCTATACACAGATGGCCGTGTAGATATTTCCATGTTTATACAGATGGCGGCATAGATATTTCCATGGACGTGCAGATGGCGGTGTAGATATTTCCATGTTTATAGAGATAGCGGTGTAGATATTTCCATGTTTACACAGATGGTGCTGTAGATATTTCCGTGTTTATACACATGGCGGGGAAGATACTTCCATCTTTATGGAGATGGCAGTGTAGATATTTTCATGTTTATAGAGATGGCGGTGTACATATTTCCATATTTATAGAGATAGTGGTGTAGATATATTCATCTTTCTACTGATGGCAGTGTAGATATTCCCATGTTTATACATCTGGCTGTGTAGATATTTCCATATTTATACAGATGTCTGTGTAGATATTTCTATGTGTATACAGATGGTATTGTAGCTATTTCCATGTTAATACATATGGTGGTGTAGATATTTCCATGTTTATTCAGATGACTCTGTAGATATTTCCATGTTTTTACAGATAGCAGTGTAGATATTTCAATGTTTATAGAGATGGTGCTGTAGATATTTCCATGTTTATACAGATAACGGTGGAGATATTTCCATGTTTATACAGACAGCAGTGGAGATATTTCCATGTTTATACACATAGCGATGTACATATTTCCATGTTTATAGAGACAGCGGTTTAGGTATTTCCATGTTTATACAGATAGCGGTGCAGATATTTCAATGTTTATACAGATGCCTATGCAGATATTTCCATATTTATACAGAGGGCTGTGTAGATATTTCTAAGTTTATACAGACGGCAGTGTAGATATTTCCATGTTCCTACACATGACTGTGTAGGTATTTCCATGTTTATGCAGATGGCTTTGTAGATATTTCCATGTTTATAGAGATAGCAGTGCAGATATTTCCATGTATATACAGATAGCGGTGTATATATTTCCATGTTTATACAGATCGTGGTGTAGATATTTCCATGTTTATACAGATACCGGTGTAGATATTTCCATGTTTATACAGACCGCAGTTTAGATATTTCCATGTTTTTAGAGATAGCGGTGTGGGTATTTCCATGTTTATACAGTTAGGCGTGTAGATATTTCCATGTTTATAGAGATGGCGGTGAAGATATTTCCATGTTTATACACATCACAGTGTAGATATTTCCTTGTTTATAGAAATAGCGGTGTAGTTATTTCCATGTTTATACAGATAGCGGTGTAGATATTTCCATGTATATACAGATGGCTGTGTAGATATTTCCATGTTTATACAGATGGCTTTGTAGATATTTCCATGTTTATACAGATGACTTCGTAGGTATCTCCATGTTTATACAGATGGCGGTATAGATATTTCCATGTTTATAGAGATAGCTGTGTAGATATTTCCAGGTTTATACAGATAGCGGTGTAGATATATCCATGTTTATACAGATCGCGGTGTAGATATTTCCATGTTTATACAGATAGCGGTGTAGATATTTCCATGTTTATACAGATAGCGGTGTAGATATTTCCATATTTTTACAGATATCGGTGTAGATATTTCCATGTTTACACAGATTGCGGTGTAGATATTTCCATCTTTCTACAGATGGCATTGTAGATATTTCCATGTTTATACAGATGGCGGTGTAGATATTTCCATGTTTACATAGATGGTGGTGTAGATATTACCATGTTTATACAGATAGCGGTGTAGATATTACCATGTTTATACAGATTGTGGTGTAGATATTTCCAGGTTTACACAGATCGTATTGAAGATATTTCCATGTTTATACAGATCGCGGTGTAGATATTTCCATGTTTATACAGATAGCGGTGTAGATATTTCCATGTTTATAGAGATAGCGGTGTAGGTATTTCCATGTTTATAGACATAGCGGTGTAGATATTTCCATGTTTATATAGATGGCGTTGTAGATATTTCCATGTTTATACCGATAGCGGTGTTGGTGTTTCCACGTTTATACAGATAGCGATGTAGATATTTCCAAGTTTATACAGCTCGCGGTGCAGATATTTATATCTTTATACAGATGGCATTGTAGATATTTCCTTATTCACACAGATGGCGGTGTAGATGTTTCCATGTTTACGCAGATGGTGGAGTAGTTAGTTCCATGTTCATGGAGATGGCAGTGTAGATATTTTCATGTTTATACAGATGGCGGTGTAGATAATTCCATGTTTATAGAGATAGCAGTGTAGATATTTACATGTTTATACAGATGGCTGTGTAGATATTTCCATGTGTATACAGATGGCATTGTAGATATTTCCATGTTTATACAGATGACTGTATAGGTATTTCCATGTTTTTACTGATGGCAGTGCAGACATTTCCATGTTTATAGAGATAGCGGTGTAGATATTTCCATTTTGAACAGATGGCGATGTTGATATTTCCATCTATACACAGATGGCCGTGTAGATATTTCCATGTTTATACAGATGGTGGCGTAGATAATTCCATGGACGTGCAGATGGCGGTGTAGATATTTCCATGTTTATACAGATAGCGGTGTAGATATTTCCATGTTTACACAGATGGTGGTGTAGATATTTCCGTGTTTATACACATGGCAGAGAAGATACTTCCATCTTTATGGAGATGGCAGTGTAGATATTTTCATGTTTATAGAGATGGCGGTGTACATATTTCCATATTTATAGAGATAGAGGTGTAGATATATTCATCTTTCTACAGATGGCAGTGTAAATATTTCCATGTTTATACATCTGGCTGTGTAGATATTTCCATATTTATACAGATGTCTGTGTAGATATTTCCAGGTGTATACAGATGGTATTGTAGCTATTTCCATGTTAATACATATGGTGGTGTAGATATTTCCATGTTTATTCAGATGACTGTGTAGATATTTCCATGTTTTTACAGATGGCAGTGTAGATATTTCAATGTTTATAGAGATGGTGCTGTAGATATTTCCATGTTTATACAGATAACGGTGGAGATATTTCCATGTTTATACAGACAGCAGTGGAGATATTTCCATGTTTATACACATAGCGATGTACATATTTCCATGTTTATAGAGACAGCAATTTAGGTATTTCCATGTTTATACAGATAGCGGTGCAGATATTTCCATGTTTATACAGATGCCTATGCAGATATTTCCATATTTATACAGAGGGCTGTGTAGATATTTCTAAGCTTATACAGATGGCAGTGTAGATATTTCCATGTTCCTACACATGACTGTGTAGGTATTTCCATGTTTATACAGATGGCTTTGTAGATATTTCCATGTTTATAGAGATAGCAGTGCAGATATTTCCATGTTTATACAGATAGCGGTGTATATATTTCCATGTTTATACAGATCATGGTGTAGATATTTCCATGTTTATACAGATACCGGTGTAGATATTTCCATGTTTCTACAGACCGCAGTTTAGGTATTTCCATGTTTATAGAGATAGCGGTGTGGATATTTCCATGTTTATACAGTTAGGGGTGTAGATATTTCCATGTTTATAGAGATGGCGGTGAAGATATTTCCATGTTTATACAGATCACAGTGTAGATATTTCCTTGTTTATACAAATAGCGGTGTAGTTATTTCCATGTTTATACAGATAGCGGTGTAGATATTTCCATGTATATACAGATGGCTGTGTAGATATTTCCATGTTTATACAGATGGCTTTGTAGATATTTCCATGTATATACAGATGACTTCGTAGGTATCTCCATGTTTATACAGATGGCGGTGTAGATATTTCCATGTTTATAGAGATAGCTGTGTAGATATTTCCATGTTTATACAGATAGCGGTGTAGATATTTCCATGTTTATACAGATATCGGTGTAGATATTTCCATTTTTACACAGATTGCGGTGTAGATATTTCCATCTTTCTACAGATGGCATTGTTGATATTTCCATGTTTATACAGATGGCGGTGTAGATATTTCCATGTTTATATAGATGGTGGTGTAGATATTACCATGTTTATACAGATAGCGGTGTAGATATTACCATCTTTATACAGATTGCGGTGTAGATATTTCCAGGTTTATACAGATCGTATTGAAGATATTTCCATGTTTATACAGATCGCGGTGTAGATATTTCCATGTTTATACAGATAGCGGTGTAGATATTTCCATGTTTATAGAGATAGCGGTGTAGGTATTTCCATGTTTATAGACATAGCGGTGTAGATATTTCCATGTTTATATAGATGGCGTTGTAGATATTTCCATGTTTATACCGATAGCGGTGTTGGTGTTTCCACGTTTATACAGATAGCGATGTAGATATTTCCATGTTTATACAGCTCACGGTGCAGATATTTATATCTTTATACAGATGGCATTGTAGATATTTCCTTATTCACACAGATGGCGGTGTAGATGTTTCCATGTTTACGCAGATGGTGGAGTAGTTAGTTCCATGTTCATGGAGATGGCAGTGTAGATATTGTCATGTTTATACAGATGGCGGTGTAGATATTTCCATGTTTATAGAGATAGCAGTGTAGATATTTACATGTTTATACAGATGGCTGTGTAGATATTTCCATGTGTATACAGGTGGCATTGTAGATATTTCCATGTTTATACAGATGACCTTATAGGTATTTCCATGTTTTTTCAGATGGCAGTGCAGATATTTCCATGTTTATAGAGATAGCGGTGTAGATATTTCCATGTTTGTACAGATGGCGATGTTGATATTTCCATCTATACACAGATGGCCGTGTAGATATTTCCATGTTTATACAGATGGCGGCATAGATATTTCCATGGACGTGCAGATGGCGGTGTAGATATTTCCATGTTTATAGAGATAGCGGTGTAGATATTTCCATGTTTACACAGATGGTGCTGTAGATATTTCCGTGTTTATACACATGGCGGGGAAGATACTTCCATCTTTATGGAGATGGCAGTGTAGATATTTTCATGTTTATAGAGATGGCGGTGTACATATTTCCATATTTATAGAGATAGTGGTGTAGATATATTCATCTTTCTACTGATGGCAGTGTAGATATTCCCATGTTTATACATCTGGCTGTGTAGATATTTCCATATTTATACAGATGTCTGTGTAGATATTTCTATGTGTATACAGATGGTATTGTAGCTATTTCCATGTTAATACATATGGTGGTGTAGATATTTCCATGTTTATTCAGATGACTCTGTAGATATTTCCATGTTTTTACAGATAGCAGTGTAGATATTTCAATGTTTATAGAGATGGTGCTGTAGATATTTCCATGTTTATACAGATAACGGTGGAGATATTTCCATGTTTATACAGACAGCAGTGGAGATATTTCCATGTTTATACACATAGCGATGTACATATTTCCATGTTTATAGAGACAGCGGTTTAGGTATTTCCATGTTTATACAGATAGCGGTGCAGATATTTCAATGTTTATACAGATGCCTATGCAGATATTTCCATATTTATACAGAGGGCTGTGTAGATATTTCTAAGTTTATACAGACGGCAGTGTAGATATTTCCATGTTCCTACACATGACTGTGTAGGTATTTCCATGTTTATGCAGATGGCTTTGTAGATATTTCCATGTTTATAGAGATAGCAGTGCAGATATTTCCATGTATATACAGATAGCGGTGTATATATTTCCATGTTTATACAGATCGTGGTGTAGATATTTCCATGTTTATACAGATACCGGTGTAGATATTTCCATGTTTATACAGACCGCAGTTTAGATATTTCCATGTTTTTAGAGATAGCGGTGTGGGTATTTCCATGTTTATACAGTTAGGCGTGTAGATATTTCCATGTTTATAGAGATGGCGGTGAAGATATTTCCATGTTTATACACATCACAGTGTAGATATTTCCTTGTTTATAGAAATAGCGGTGTAGTTATTTCCATGTTTATACAGATAGCGGTGTAGATATTTCCATGTATATACAGATGGCTGTGTAGATATTTCCATGTTTATACAGATGGCTTTGTAGATATTTCCATGTTTATACAGATGACTTCGTAGGTATCTCCATGTTTATACAGATGGCGGTATAGATATTTCCATGTTTATAGAGATAGCTGTGTAGATATTTCCAGGTTTATACAGATAGCGGTGTAGATATATCCATGTTTATACAGATCGCGGTGTAGATATTTCCATGTTTATACAGATAGCGGTGTAGATATTTCCATGTTTATACAGATAGCGGTGTAGATATTTCCATATTTTTACAGATATCGGTGTAGATATTTCCATGTTTACACAGATTGCGGTGTAGATATTTCCATCTTTCTACAGATGGCATTGTAGATATTTCCATGTTTATACAGATGGCGGTGTAGATATTTCCATGTTTACATAGATGGTGGTGTAGATATTACCATGTTTATACAGATAGCGGTGTAGATATTACCATGTTTATACAGATTGTGGTGTAGATATTTCCAGGTTTACACAGATCGTATTGAAGATATTTCCATGTTTATACAGATCGCGGTGTAGATATTTCCATGTTTATACAGATAGCGGTGTAGATATTTCCATGTTTATAGAGATAGCGGTGTAGGTATTTCCATGTTTATAGACATAGCGGTGTAGATATTTCCATGTTTATATAGATGGCGTTGTAGATATTTCCATGTTTATACCGATAGCGGTGTTGGTGTTTCCACGTTTATACAGATAGCGATGTAGATATTTCCAAGTTTATACAGCTCGCGGTGCAGATATTTATATCTTTATACAGATGGCATTGTAGATATTTCCTTATTCACACAGATGGCGGTGTAGATGTTTCCATGTTTACGCAGATGGTGGAGTAGTTAGTTCCATGTTCATGGAGATGGCAGTGTAGATATTGTCATGTTTATACAGATGGCGGTGTAGATATTTCCATGTTTATAGAGATAGCAGTGTAGATATTTACATGTTTATACAGATGGCTGTGTAGATATTTCCATGTGTATACAGATGGCATTGTAGATATTTCCATGTTTATACAGATGACTGTATAGGTATTTCCATGTTTTTACTGATGGCAGTGCAGACATTTCCATGTTTATAGAGATAGCGGTGTAGATATTTCCATTTTGAACAGATGGCGATGTTGATATTTCCATGTATACACAGATGGCCGTGTAGATATTTCCATGTTTATACAGATGGTGGCGTAGATAATTCCATGGACGTGCAGATGGCGGTGTAGATATTTCCATGTTTATACAGATAGCGGTGTAGATATTTCCATGTTTACACAGATGGTGGTGTAGATATTTCCGTGTTTATACACATGGCAGAGAAGATACTTCCATCTTTATGGAGATGGCAGTGTAGATATTTTCATGTTTATAGAGATGGCGGTGTACATATTTCCATATTTATAGAGATAGAGGTGTAGATATATTCATCTTTCTACAGATGGCAGTGTAAATATTTCCATGTTTATACATCTGGCTGTGTAGATATTTCCATATTTATACAGATGTCTGTGTAGATATTTCCAGGTGTATACAGATGGTATTGTAGCTATTTCCATGTTAATACATATGGTGGTGTAGATATTTCCATGTTTATTCAGATGACTGTGTAGATATTTCCATGTTTTTACAGATGGCAGTGTAGATATTTCAATGTTTATAGAGATGGTGCTGTAGATATTTCCATGTTTATACAGATAACGGTGGAGATATTTCCATGTTTATACAGACAGAAGTGGAGATATTTCCATGTTTATACACATAGCGATGTACATATTTCCATGTTTATAGAGACAGCAGTTTAGGTATTTCCATGTTTATACAGATAGCGGTGCAGATATTTCCATGTTTATACAGATGCCTATGCAGATATTTCCATATTTATACAGAGGGCTGTGTAGATATTTCTAAGCTTATACAGACGGCAGTGTAGATATTTCCATGTTCCTACACATGACTGTGTAGGTATTTCCATGTTTATACAGATGGCTTTGTAGATATTTCCATGTTTATAGAGATAGCAGTGCAGATATTTCCATGTTTATACAGATAGCGGTGTATATATTTCCATGTTTATACAGATCGTGGTGTAGATATTTCCATGTTTATACAGATACCGGTGTAGATATTTCCATGTTTATACAGACCGCAGTTTAGGTATTTCCATGTTTATAGAGATAGCGGTGTGGATATTTCCATGTTTATACAGTTAGGGGTGTAGATATTTCCATGTTTATAGAGATGGCGGTGAAGATATTTCCATGTTTATACAGATCACAGTGTAGATATTTCCTTGTTTATACAAATAGCGGTGTAGTTATTTCCATGTTTATACAGATAGCGGTGTAGATATTTCCATGTATATACAGATGGCTGTGTAGATATTTCCATGTTTATACAGATGGCTTTGTAGATATTTCCATGTATATACAGATGACTTCGTAGGTATCTCCATGTTTATACAGATGGCGGTGTAGATATTTCCATGTTTATAGAGATAGCTGTGTAGATATTTCCATGTTTATACAGATAGCGGTGTAGATATTTCCATGTTTATACAGATATCGGTGTAGATATTTCCATTTTTACACAGATTGCGGTGTAGATATTTCCATCTTTCTACAGATGGCATTGTTGATATTTCCATGTTTATACAGATGGCGGTGTAGATATTTCCATGTTTATATAGATGGTGGTGTAGATATTACCATGTTTATACAGATAGCGGTGTAGATATTACCATCTTTATACAGATTGCGGTGTAGATATTTCCAGGTTTATACAGATCGTATTGAAGATATTTCCATGTTTATACAGATCGCGGTGTAGATATTTCCATGTTTATACAGATAGCGGTGTAGATATTTCCATGTTTATAGAGATAGCGGTGTAGGTATTTCCATGTTTATAGACATAGCGGTGTAGATATTTCCATGTTTATATAGATGGCGTTGTAGATATTTCCATGTTTATACCGATAGCGGTGTTGGTGTTTCCACGTTTATACAGATAGCGATGTAGATATTTCCATGTTTATACAGCTCACGGTGCAGATATTTATATCTTTATACAGATGGCATTGTAGATATTTCCTTATTCACACAGATGGCGGTGTAGATGTTTCCATGTTTACGCAGATGGTGGAGTAGTTAGTTCCATGTTCATGGAGATGGCAGTGTAGATATTTTCATGTTTATACAGATGGCGGTGTAGATATTTCCATGTTTATAGAGATAGCAGTGTAGATATGTACATGTTTATACAGATGGCTGTGTAGATATTTCCATGTGTATACAGGTGGCATTGTAGATATTTCCATGTTTATACAGATGACCTTATAGGTATTTCCATGTTTTTTCAGATGGCAGTGCAGATATTTCCATGTTTATAGAGATAGCGGTGTAGATATTTCCATGTTTGTACAGATGGCGATGTTGATATTTCCATCTATACACAGATGGCCGTGTAGATATTTCCATGTTTATACAGATGGCGGCATAGATATTTCCATGGACGTGCAGATGGCGGTGTAGATATTTCCATGTTTATAGAGATAGCGGTGTAGATATTTCCATGTTTACACAGATGGTGCTGTAGATATTTCCGTGTTTATACACATGGCGGGGAAGATACTTCCATCTTTATGGAGATGGCAGTGTAGATATTTTCATGTTTATAGAGATGGCGGTGTACATATTTCCATATTTATAGAGATAGTGGTGTAGATATATTCATCTTTCTACTGATGGCAGTGTAGATATTCCCATGTTTATACATCTGGCTGTGTAGATATTTCCATATTTATACAGATGTCTGTGTAGATATTTCTATGTGTATACAGATGGTATTGTAGCTATTTCCATGTTAATACATATGGTGGTGTAGATATTTCCATGTTTATTCAGATGACTCTGTAGATATTTCCATGTTTTTACAGATAGCAGTGTAGATATTTCAATGTTTATAGAGATGGTGCTGTAGATATTTCCATGTTTATACAGATAACGGTGGAGATATTTCCATGTTTATACAGACAGCAGTGGAGATATTTCCATGTTTATACACATAGCGATGTACATATTTCCATGTTTATAGAGACAGCGGTTTAGGTATTTCCATGTTTATACAGATAGCGGTGCAGATATTTCCATGTTTATACAGATGCCTATGCAGATATTTCCATATTTATACAGAGGGCTGTGTAGATATTCCTAAGTTTATACAGACGGCAGTGTAGATATTTCCATGTTCCTACACATGACTGTGTAGGTATTTCCATGTTTATGCAGATGGCTTTGTAGATATTTCCATGTTTATAGAGATAGCAGTGCAGATATTTCCATGTATATACAGATAGCGGTGTATATATTTCCATGTTTATACAGATCGTGGTGTAGATATTTCCATGTTTATACAGATACCGGTGTAGATATTTCCATGTTTATACAGACCGCAGTTTAGATATTTCCATGTTTTTAGAGATAGCGGTGTGGATATTTCCATGTTTATACAGTTAGGCGTGTAGATATTTCCATGTTTATAGAGATGGCGGTGAAGATATTTCCATGTTTATACACATCACAGTGTAGATATTTCCTTGTTTATACAAATAGCGGTGTAGTTATTTCCATGTTTATACAGATAGCGGTGTAGATATTTCCATGTATATACAGATGGCTGTGTAGATATTTCCATGTTTATACAGATGGCTTTGTAGATATTTCCATGTTTATACAGATGACTTCGTAGGTATCTCCATGTTTATACAGATGGCGGTATAGATATTTCCATGTTTATAGAGATAGCTGTGTAGATATTTCCAGGTTTATACAGATAGCGGTGCAGATATATCCATGTTTATACAGATCGCGGTGTAGATATTTCCATGTTTATACAGATAGCGGTGTAGATATTTCCATGTTTATACAGATAGCGGTGTAGATATTTCCATATTTTTACAGATATCGGTGTAGATATTTCCATGTTTACACAGATTGCGGTGTAGATATTTCCATCTTTCTACAGATGGCATTGTAGATATTTCCATGTTTATACAGATGGCGGTGTAGATATTTCCATGTTTACATAGATGGTGGTGTAGATATTACCATGTTTATACAGATAGCGGTGTAGATATTACCATGTTTATACAGATTGCGGTGTAGATATTTCCAGGTTTACACAGATCGTATTGAAGATATTTCCATGTTTATACAGATCGCGGTGTAGATATTTCCATGTTTATACAGATAGCGGTGTAGATATTTCCATGTTTATAGAGATAGCGGTGTAGGTATTTCCATGTTTATAGACATAGCGGTGTAGATATTTCCATGTTTATATAGATGGCGTTGTAGATATTTCCATGTTTATACCGATAGCGGTGTTGGTGTTTCCACGTTTATACAGATAGCGATGTAGATATTTCCAAGTTTATACAGCTCGCGGTGCAGATATTTATATCTTTATACAGATGGCATTGTAGATATTTCCTTATTCACACAGATGGCGGTGTAGATGTTTCCATGTTTACGCAGATGGTGGAGTAGTTAGTTCCATGTTCATGGAGATGGCAGTGTAGATATTGTCATGTTTATACAGATGGCGGTGTAGATATTTCCATGTTTATAGAGACAGCAGTGTAGATATTTACATGTTTATACAGATGGCTGTGTAGATATTTCCATGTGTATACAGATGGCATTGTAGATATTTCCATGTTTATACAGATGACTGTATAGGTATTTCCATGTTTTTACTGATGGCAGTGCAGACATTTCCATGTTTATAGAGATAGCGGTGTAGATATTTCCATTTTGAACAGATGGCGATGTTGATATTTCCATCTATACACAGATGGCCGTGTAGATATTTCCATGTTTATACAGATGGCGGCATAGATATTTCCATGGACGTGCAGATGGCGGTGTAGATATTTCCATGTTTATAGAGATAGCGGTGTAGATATTTCCATGTTTACACAGATGGTGGTGTAGATATTTCCGTGTTTATACACATGGCGGGGAAGATACTTCCATCTTTATGGAGATGGCAGTGTAGATATTTTCATGTTTATAGAGATGGCGGTGTACATATTTCCATATTTATAGAGATAGTGGTGTAGATATATTCATCTTTCTACTGATGGCAGTGTAGATATTTCCATGTTTATACATCTGGCTGTGTAGATATTTCCATATTTATACAGATGTCTGTGTAGATATTTCTATGTGTATACAGATGGTATTGTAGCTATTTCCATGTTAATACATATGGTGGTGTAGATATTTCCATGTTTATTCAGATGACTCTGTAGATATTTCCATGTTTTTACAGATAGCAGTGTAGATATTTCAATGTTTATAGAGATGGTGCTGTAGATATTTCCATGTTTATACAGATAACGGTGGAGATATTTCCATGTTTATACAGACAGCAGTGGAGATATTTCCATGTTTATACACATAGCGATGTACATATTTCCATGTTTATAGAGACAGCGGTTTAGGTATTTCCATGTTTATACAGATAGCAGTGCAGATATTTCCATGTTTATACAGATGCCTATGCAGATATTTCCATATTTATACAGAGGGCTGTGTAGATATTTCTAAGTTTATACAGACGGCAGTGTAGATATTTCCATGTTCCTACACATGACTGTGTAGGTATTTCCATGTTTATGCAGATGGCTTTGTAGATATTTCCATGTTTATAGAGATAGCAGTGCAGATATTTCCATGTATATACAGATAGCGGTGTATATATTTCCATGTTTATACAGATCGTGGTGTAGATATTTCCATGTTTATACAGATACCGGTGTAGATATTTCCATGTTTATACAGACCGCAGTTTAGATATTTCCATGTTTTTAGAGATAGCGGTGTGGATATTTCCATGTTTATACAGTTAGGGGTGTAGATATTTCCATGTTTATAGAGATGGCGGTGAAGATATTTCCATGTTTATACAGATCACAGTGTAGATATTTCCTTGTTTATACAAATAGCGGTGTAGTTATTTCCATGTTTATACAGATAGCGGTGTAGATATTTCCATGTATATACAGATGGCTGTGTAGATATTTCCATGTTTATACAGATGGCTTTGTAGATATTTCCATGTTTATACAGATGACTTCGTAGGTATCTCCATGTTTATACAGATGGCGGTATAGATATTTCCATGTTTATAGAGATAGCTGTGTAGATATTTCCAGGTTTATACAGATAGCGGTGTAGATATATCCATGTTTATACAGATCGCGGTGTAGATATTTCCATGTTTATACAGATAGCAGTGTAGATATTTCCATGTTTATACAGATAGCGGTGTAGATATTTCCATATTTTTACAGATATCGGTGTAGATATTTCCATGTTTACACAGATTGCGGTGTAGATATTTCCATCTTTCTACAGATGGCATTGTAGATATTTCCATGTTTATACAGATGGCGGTGTAGATATTTCCATGTTTACATAGATGGTGGTGTAGATATTACCATGTTTATACAGATAGCGGTGTAGATATTACCATGTTTATACAGATTGTGGTGTAGATATTTCCAGGTTTACACAGATCGTATTGAAGATATTTCCATGTTTATACAGATCGCGGTGTAGATATTTCCATGTTTATACAGATAGCGGTGTATATATTTCCATGTTTATAGAGATAGCGGTGTAGGTATTTCCATGTTTATAGACATAGCGGTGTAGATATTTCCATGTTTATATAGATGGCGTTGTAGATATTTCCATGTTTATACCGATAGCGGTGTTGGTGTTTCCACGTTTATACAGATAGCGATGTAGATATTTCCAAGTTTATACAGCTCGCGGTGCAGATATTTATATCTTTATACAGATGGCATTGTAGATATTTCCTTATTCACACAGATGGTGGTGTAGATGTTTCCATGTTTACGCAGATGGTGGAGTAGTTAGTTCCATGTTCATGGAGATGGCAGTGTAGATATTGTCATGTTTATACAGATGGCGGTGTAGATATTTCCATGTTTATAGAGATAGCAGTGTAGATATTTACATGTTTATACAGATGGCTGTGTAGATATTTCCATGTGTATACAGATGGCATTGTAGATATTTCCATGTTTATACAGATGACTGTATAGGTATTTCCATGTTTTTACTGATGGCAGTGCAGACATTTCCATATTTATAGAGATAGCGGTGTAGATATTTCCATTTTGAACAGATGGCGATGTTGATATTTCCATCTATACACAGATGGCCGTGTAGATATTTCCATGTTTATACAGATGGTGGCGTAGATAATTCCATGGACGTGCAGATGTCGGTGTAGATATTTCCATGTTTATACAGATAGCGGTGTAGATATTTCCATGTTTACACAGATGGTGGTGTAGATATTTCCGTGTTTATACACATGGCAGAGAAGATACTTCCATCTTTATGGAGATGGCAGTGTAGATATTTTCATGTTTATAGAGATGGCGGTGTACATATTTCCATATTTATAGAGATAGAGGTGTAGATATATTCATCTTTCTACAGATGGCAGTGTAGATATTTCCATGTTTATACATCTGGCTGTGTAGATATTTCCATATTTATACAGATGTCTGTGTAGATATTTCCAGGTGTATACAGATGGTATTGTAGCTATTTCCATGTTAATACATATGGTGGTGTAGATATTTCCATGTTTATTCAGATGACTGTGTAGATATTTCCATGTTTTTACAGATGGCAGTGTAGATATTTCAATGTTTATAGAGATGGTGCTGTAGATATTTCCATGTTTATACAGATAACGGTGGAGATATTTCCATGTTTATACAGACAGCAGTGGAGATATTTCCATGTTTATACACATAGCGATGTACATATTTCCATGTTTATAGAGACAGCAGTTTAGGTATTTCCATGTTTATACAGATAGCGGTGCAGATATTTCCATGTTTATACAGATGCCTATGCAGATATTTCCATATTTATACAGAGGGCTGTGTAGATATTTCTAAGCTTATACAGACGGCAGTGTAGATATTTCCATGTTCCTACACATGACTGTGTAGGTATTTCCATGTTTATACAGATGGCTTTGTAGATATTTCCATGTTTATAGAGATAGCACTGCAGATATTTCCATGTTTATACAGATAGCGGTGTATATATTTCCATGTTTATACAGATCGTGGTGTAGATATTTCCATGTTTATACAGATACCGGTGTAGATATTTCCATGTTTATACAGACCGCAGTTTAGGTATTTCCATGTTTATAGAGATAGCGGTGTGGATATTTCCATGTTTATACAGTTAGGGGTGTAGATATTTCCATGTTTATAGAGATGGCGGTGAAGATATTTCCATGTTTATACAGATCACAGTGTAGATATTTCCTTGTTTATACAAATAGCGGTGTAGTTATTTCCATGTTTATACAGATAGCGGTGTAGATATTTCCATGTATATACAGATGGCTGTGTAGATATTTCCATGTTTATACAGATGGCTTTGTAGATATTTCCATGTATATACAGATGACTTCGTAGGTATCTCCATGTTTATACAGATGGCGGTGTAGATATTTCCATGTTTATAGAGATAGCTGTGTAGATATTTCCATGTTTATACAGATAGCGGTGTAGATATTTCCATGTTTATACAGATATCGGTGTAGATATTTCCATTTTTACACAGATTGCGGTGTAGATATTTCCATCTTTCTACAGATGGCATTGTTGATATTTCCATGTTTATACAGATGGCGGTGTAGATATTTCCATGTTTATATAGATGGTGGTGTAGATATTACCATGTTTATACAGATAGCGGTGTAGATATTACCATCTTTATACAGATTGCGGTGTAGATATTTCCAGGTTTATACAGATCGTATTGAAGATATTTCCATGTTTATACAGATCGCGGTGTAGATATTTCCATGTTTATACAGATAGCGGTGTAGATATTTCCATGTTTATAGAGATAGCGGTGTAGGTATTTCCATGTTTATAGACATAGCGGTGTAGATATTTCCATGTTTATATAGATGGCGTTGTAGATATTTCCATGTTTATACCGATAGCGGTGTTGGTGTTTCCACGTTTATACAGATAGCGATGTAGATATTTCCATGTTTATACAGCTCACGGTGCAGATATTTATATCTTTATACAGATGGCATTGTAGATATTTCCTTATTCACACAGATGGCGGTGTAGATGTTTCCATGTTTACGCAGATGGTGGAGTAGTTAGTTCCATGTTCATGGAGATGGCAGTGTAGATATTTTCATGTTTATACAGATGGCGGTGTAGATATTTCCATGTTTATAGAGATAGCAGTGTAGATATGTACATGTTTATACAGATGGCTGTGTAGATATTTCCATGTGTATACAGGTGGCATTGTAGATATTTCCATGTTTATACAGATGACCTTATAGGTATTTCCATGTTTTTTCAGATGGCAGTGCAGATATTTCCATGTTTATAGAGATAGCGGTGTAGATATTTCCATGTTTGTACAGATGGCGATGTTGATATTTCCATCTATACACAGATGGCCGTGTAGATATTTCCATGTTTATACAGATGGCGGCATAGATATTTCCATGGACGTGCAGATGGCGGTGTAGATATTTCCATGTTTATAGAGATAGCGGTGTAGATATTTCCATGTTTACACAGATGGTGCTGTAGATATTTCCGTGTTTATACACATGGCGGGGAAGATACTTCCATCTTTATGGAGATGGCAGTGTAGATATTTTCATGTTTATAGAGATGGCGGTGTACATATTTCCATATTTATAGAGATAGTGGTGTAGATATATTCATCTTTCTACTGATGGCAGTGTAGATATTCCCATGTTTATACATCTGGCTGTGTAGATATTTCCATATTTATACAGATGTCTGTGTAGATATTTCTATGTGTATACAGATGGTATTGTAGCTATTTCCATGTTAATACATATGGTGGTGTAGATATTTCCATGTTTATTCAGATGACTCTGTAGATATTTCCATGTTTTTACAGATAGCAGTGTAGATATTTCAATGTTTATAGAGATGGTGCTGTAGATATTTCCATGTTTATACAGATAACGGTGGAGATATTTCCATGTTTATACAGACAGCAGTGGAGATATTTCCATGTTTATACACATAGCGATGTACATATTTCCATGTTTATAGAGACAGCGGTTTAGGTATTTCCATGTTTATACAGATAGCGGTGCAGATATTTCCATGTTTATACAGATGCCTATGCAGATATTTCCATATTTATACAGAGGGCTGTGTAGATATTCCTAAGTTTATACAGACGGCAGTGTAGATATTTCCATGTTCCTACACATGACTGTGTAGGTATTTCCATGTTTATGCAGATGGCTTTGTAGATATTTCCATGTTTATAGAGATAGCAGTGCAGATATTTCCATGTATATACAGATAGCGGTGTATATATTTCCATGTTTATACAGATCGTGGTGTAGATATTTCCATGTTTATACAGATACCGGTGTAGATATTTCCATGTTTATACAGACCGCAGTTTAGATATTTCCATGTTTTTAGAGATAGCGGTGTGGATATTTCCATGTTTATACAGTTAGGCGTGTAGATATTTCCATGTTTATAGAGATGGCGGTGAAGATATTTCCATGTTTATACACATCACAGTGTAGATATTTCCTTGTTTATACAAATAGCGGTGTAGTTATTTCCATGTTTATACAGATAGCGGTGTAGATATTTCCATGTATATACAGATGGCTGTGTAGATATTTCCATGTTTATACAGATGGCTTTGTAGATATTTCCATGTTTATACAGATGACTTCGTAGGTATCTCCATGTTTATACAGATGGCGGTATAGATATTTCCATGTTTATAGAGATAGCTGTGTAGATATTTCCAGGTTTATACAGATAGCGGTGTAGATATATCCATGTTTATACAGATCGCGGTGTAGATATTTCCATGTTTATACAGATAGCGGTGTAGATATTTCCATGTTTATACAGATAGCGGTGTAGATATTTCCATATTTTTACAGATATCGGTGTAGATATTTCCATGTTTACACAGATTGCGGTGTAGATATTTCCATCTTTCTACAGATGGCATTGTAGATATTTCCATGTTTATACAGATGGCGGTGTAGATATTTCCATGTTTACATAGATGGTGGTGTAGATATTACCATGTTTATACAGATAGCGGTGTAGATATTACCATGTTTATACAGATTGCGGTGTAGATATTTCCAGGTTTACACAGATCGTATTGAAGATATTTCCATGTTTATACAGATCGCGGTGTAGATATTTCCATGTTTATACAGATAGCGGTGTAGATATTTCCATGTTTATAGAGATAGCGGTGTAGGTATTTCCATGTTTATAGACATAGCGGTGTAGATATTTCCATGTTTATATAGATGGCGTTGTAGATATTTCCATGTTTATACCGATAGCGGTGTTGGTGTTTCCACGTTTATACAGATAGCGATGTAGATATTTCCAAGTTTATACAGCTCGCGGTGCAGATATTTATATCTTTATACAGATGGCATTGTAGATATTTCCTTATTCACACAGATGGCGGTGTAGATGTTTCCATGTTTACGCAGATGGTGGAGTAGTTAGTTCCATGTTCATGGAGATGGCAGTGTAGATATTGTCATGTTTATACAGATGGCGGTGTAGATATTTCCATGTTTATAGAGACAGCAGTGTAGATATTTACATGTTTATACAGATGGCTGTGTAGATATTTCCATGTGTATACAGATGGCATTGTAGATATTTCCATGTTTATACAGATGACTGTATAGGTATTTCCATGTTTTTACTGATGGCAGTGCAGACATTTCCATGTTTATAGAGATAGCGGTGTAGATATTTCCATTTTGAACAGATGGCGATGTTGATATTTCCATCTATACACAGATGGCCGTGTAGATATTTCCATGTTTATACAGATGGCGGCATAGATATTTCCATGGACGTGCAGATGGCGGTGTAGATATTTCCATGTTTATAGAGATAGCGGTGTAGATATTTCCATGTTTACACAGATGGTGGTGTAGATATTTCCGTGTTTATACACATGGCGGGGAAGATACTTCCATCTTTATGGAGATGGCAGTGTAGATATTTTCATGTTTATAGAGATGGCGGTGTACATATTTCCATATTTATAGAGATAGTGGTGTAGATATATTCATCTTTCTACTGATGGCAGTGTAGATATTTCCATGTTTATACATCTGGCTGTGTAGATATTTCCATATTTATACAGATGTCTGTGTAGATATTTCTATGTGTATACAGATGGTATTGTAGCTATTTCCATGTTAATACATATGGTGGTGTAGATATTTCCATGTTTATTCAGATGACTCTGTAGATATTTCCATGTTTTTACAGATAGCAGTGTAGATATTTCAATGTTTATAGAGATGGTGCTGTAGATATTTCCATGTTTATACAGATAACGGTGGAGATATTTCCATGTTTATACAGACAGCAGTGGAGATATTTCCATGTTTATACACATAGCGATGTACATATTTCCATGTTTATAGAGACAGCGGTTTAGGTATTTCCATGTTTATACAGATAGCAGTGCAGATATTTCCATGTTTATACAGATGCCTATGCAGATATTTCCATATTTATACAGAGGGCTGTGTAGATATTTCTAAGTTTATACAGACGGCAGTGTAGATATTTCCATGTTCCTACACATGACTGTGTAGGTATTTCCATGTTTATGCAGATGGCTTTGTAGATATTTCCATGTTTATAGAGATAGCAGTGCAGATATTTCCATGTATATACAGATAGCGGTGTATATATTTCCATGTTTATACAGATCGTGGTGTAGATATTTCCATGTTTATACAGATACCGGTGTAGATATTTCCATGTTTATACAGACCGCAGTTTAGATATTTCCATGTTTTTAGAGATAGCGGTGTGGATATTTCCATGTTTATACAGTTAGGGGTGTAGATATTTCCATGTTTATAGAGATGGCGGTGAAGATATTTCCATGTTTATACAGATCACAGTGTAGATATTTCCTTGTTTATACAAATAGCGGTGTAGTTATTTCCATGTTTATACAGATAGCGGTGTAGATATTTCCATGTATATACAGATGGCTGTGTAGATATTTCCATGTTTATACAGATGGCTTTGTAGATATTTCCATGTTTATACAGATGACTTCGTAGGTATCTCCATGTTTATACAGATGGCGGTATAGATATTTCCATGTTTATAGAGATAGCTGTGTAGATATTTCCAGGTTTATACAGATAGCGGTGTAGATATATCCATGTTTATACAGATCGCGGTGTAGATATTTCCATGTTTATACAGATAGCAGTGTAGATATTTCCATGTTTATACAGATAGCGGTGTAGATATTTCCATATTTTTACAGATATCGGTGTAGATATTTCCATGTTTACACAGATTGCGGTGTAGACATTTCCATCTTTCTACAGATGGCATTGTAGATATTTCCATGTTTATACAGATGGCGGTGTAGATATTTCCATGTTTACATAGATGGTGGTGTAGATATTACCATGTTTATACAGATAGCGGTGTAGATATTACCATGTTTATACAGATTGTGGTGTAGATATTTCCAGGTTTACACAGATCGTATTGAAGATATTTCCATGTTTATACAGATCGCGGTGTAGATATTTCCATGTTTATACAGATAGCGGTGTATATATTTCCATGTTTATAGAGATAGCGGTGTAGGTATTTCCATGTTTATAGACATAGCGGTGTAGATATTTCCATGTTTATATAGATGGCGTTGTAGATATTTCCATGTTTATACCGATAGCGGTGTTGGTGTTTCCACGTTTATACAGATAGCGATGTAGATATTTCCAAGTTTATACAGCTCGCGGTGCAGATATTTATATCTTTATACAGATGGCATTGTAGATATTTCCTTATTCACACAGATGGTGGTGTAGATGTTTCCATGTTTACGCAGATGGTGGAGTAGTTAGTTCCATGTTCATGGAGATGGCAGTGTAGATATTGTCATGTTTATACAGATGGCGGTGTAGATATTTCCATGTTTATAGAGATAGCAGTGTAGATATTTACATGTTTATACAGATGGCTGTGTAGATATTTCCATGTGTATACAGATGGCATTGTAGATATTTCCATGTTTATACAGATGACTGTATAGGTATTTCCATGTTTTTACTGATGGCAGTGCAGACATTTCCATATTTATAGAGATAGCGGTGTAGATATTTCCATTTTGAACAGATGGCGATGTTGATATTTCCATCTATACACAGATGGCCGTGTAGATATTTCCATGTTTATACAGATGGTGGCGTAGATAATTCCATGGACGTGCAGATGGCGGTGTAGATATTTCCATGTTTATACAGATAGCGGTGTAGATATTTCCATGTTTACACAGATGGTGGTGTAGATATTTCCGTGTTTATACACATGGCAGAGAAGATACTTCCATCTTTATGGAGATGGCAGTGTAGATATTTTCATGTTTATAGAGATGGCGGTGTACATATTTCCATATTTATAGAGATAGAGGTGTAGATATATTCATCTTTCTACAGATGGCAGTGTAGATATTTCCATGTTTATACATCTGGCTGTGTAGATATTTCCATATTTATACAGATGTCTGTGTAGATATTTCCAGGTGTATACAGATGGTATTGTAGCTATTTCCATGTTAATACATATGGTGGTGTAGATATTTCCATGTTTATTCAGATGACTGTGTAGATATTTCCATGTTTTTACAGATGGCAGTGTAGATATTTCAATGTTTATAGAGATGGTGCTGTAGATATTTCCATGTTTATACAGATAACGGTGGAGATATTTCCATGTTTATACAGACAGCAGTGGAGATATTTCCATGTTTATACACATAGCGATGTACATATTTCCATGTTTATAGAGACAGCAGTTTAGGTATTTCCATGTTTATACAGATAGCGGTGCAGATATTTCCATGTTTATACAGATGCCTATGCAGATATTTCCATATTTATACAGAGGGCTGTGTAGATATTTCTAAGCTTATACAGATGGCAGTGTAGATATTTCCATGTTCCTACACATGACTGTGTAGGTATTTCCATGTTTATACAGATGGCTTTGTAGATATTTCCATGTTTATAGAGATAGCAGTGCAGATATTTCCATGTTTATACAGATAGCGGTGTATATATTTCCATGTTTATACAGATCGTGGTGTAGATATTTCCATGTTTATACAGATACCGGTGTAGATATTTCCATGTTTATACAGACCGCAGTTTAGGTATTTCCATGTTTATAGAGATAGCGGTGTGGATATTTCCATGTTTATACAGTTAGGGGTGTAGATATTTCCATGTTTATAGAGATGGCGGTGAAGATATTTCCATGTTTATACAGATCACAGTGTAGATATTTCCTTGTTTATACAAATAGCGGTGTAGTTATTTCCATGTTTATACAGATAGCGGTGTAGATATTTCCATGTATATACAGATGGCTGTGTAGATATTTCCATGTTTATACAGATGGCTTTGTAGATATTTCCATGTATATACAGATGACTTCGTAGGTATCTCCATGTTTATACAGATGGCGGTGTAGATATTTCCATGTTTATAGAGATAGCTGTGTAGATATTTCCATGTTTATACAGATAGCAGTGTAGATATTTCCATGTTTATACAGATCGCGGTGTAGATATTTCCATGTTTATACAGATAGCGGTGTAGATATTTCCATGTTTATACAGATAGCGGTGTAGATATTTCCATATATTAACAGATATCGGTGTAGATATTTCCATTTTTACACAGATTGCGGTGTAGATATTTCCATCTTTCTACAGATGGCATTGTTGATATTTCCATGTTTATACAGATGGCGGTGTAGATATTTCCATGTTTATATAGATGGTGGTGTAGATATTACCATGTTTATACAGATAGCGGTGTAGATATTACCATCTTTATACAGATTGCGGTGTAGATATTTCCAGGTTTATACAGATCGTATTGAAGATATTTCCATGTTTATACAGATCGCGGTGTAGATATTTCCATGTTTATACAGATAGCGGTGTAGATATTTCCATGTTTATAGAGATAGCGGTGTAGGTATTTCCATGTTTATAGACATAGCGGTGTAGATATTTCCATGTTTATATAGATGGCGTTGTAGATATTTCCATGTTTATACCGATAGCGGTGTTGGTGTTTCCACGTTTATACAGATAGCGATGTAGATATTTCCATGTTTATACAGCTCACGGTGCAGATATTTATATCTTTATACAGATGGCATTGTAGATATTTCCTTATTCACACAGATGGCGGTGTAGATGTTTCCATGTTTACGCAGATGGTGGAGAAGTTAGTTCCATGTTCATGGAGATGGCAGTGTACATATTTTCGTGTTTATACAGATGGCGGTGTAGATATTTCCATGTTTATAGAGATAGCAGTGTAGATATTTACATGTTTATACAGATGGCTGTGTAGATATTTCCATGTGTATACAGATGGCATTGTTGATATTTCCATGTTTATACAGATGACCTTATAGGTATTTCCATGTTTTTTCAGATGGCAGTGCAGATATTTCCATGTTTATAGAGATAGCGGTGTAGATATTTCCATGTTTGTACACATGGTGATGTTGTTATTTCCATCTATACACAGATGGCCGTGTAGATATTTCCATGTTTATACAGATGGCGGCGTAGATATTTCCATGGACGTGCAGATGGCGGTGTAGATATTTCCATGTTTATAGAGATAGCGGTGTAGATATTTCCATGTTTACACAGATGGTGGTGTAGATATTTCCGTGTTTATACACATGGCGGGGAAGATACTTCCATCTTTATGGAGATGGCAGTGTAGATATTTTCATGTTTATAGAGATGGCGGTGTACATATTTCCATATTTATAGAGATAGTGGTGGAGATATATTCATCTTTCTACTGATGGCAGTGTAGATATTCCCATGTTTATACATCTGGCTGTGTAGATATTTCCATATTTATACAGATGTCTGTGTAGATATTTCTATGTGTATACAGATGGTATTGTAGCTATTTCCATGTTAATATATATGGTGGTGTAGATATTTCCATGTTTATTCAGATGACTCTGTAGATATTTCCATGTTTTTACAGATAGCAGTGTAGATATTTCAATGTTTATAGAGATGGTGCTGTAGATATTTCCATGTTTATACAGATAACGGTGGAGATATTTCCATGTTTATACAGACAGCAGTGGAGATATTTCCATGTTTATACACATAGCGATGTACATATTTCCATGTTTATAGAGACAGCGGTTTAGGTATTTCCATGTTTATACAGATAGCGGTGCAGATATTTCCATGTTTATACAGATGCCTATGCAGATATTTCCATATTTATACAGAGGGCTGTGTGGATATTTCTAAGTTTATACAGACGGCAGTGTAGATATTTCCATGTTCCTACACATGACTGTGTAGGTATTTCCATGTTTATACAGATGGCTTTGTAGATATTTCCATGTTTATAGAGATAGCAGTGCAGATATTTCCATGTATATACAGATAGCGGTGTATATATTTCAATGTTTATACAGATCGTGGTGTAGATATTTCCATGTTTATACAGATACCGGTGTAGATATTTCCATGTTTATACAGACCGCAGTTTAGATATTTCCATGTTTTTAGAGATAGCGGTGTGGATATTTCCATGTTTATACAGTTAGGGGTGTAGATATTTCCATGTTTATAGAGATGGCGGTGAAGATATTTCCATGTTTATACAGATCACAGTGTAGATATTTCCTTGTTTATACAAATAGCGGTGTAGTTATTTCCATGTTTATACAGATAGCGGTGTAGATATTTCCATGTATATACAGATGGCTGTGTAGATATTTCCATGTTTATACAGATGGCTTTGTAGATATTTCCATGTTTATACAGATGACTTCGTAGGTATCTCCATGTTTATACAGATGGCGGTGTAGATATTTCCATGTTTATAGAGATAGCTGTGTAGATATTTCCATGTTTATACAGATAGCGGTGTAGATATTTCCATGTCTATACAGATCGCGGTGTAGATATTTCCATGTTTATACAGATAGCGGTGTAGATATTTCCATGTTTATACAGATAGCGGTGTAGATATTTCCATATTTTTACAGATATCTGTGTAGATATTTACATGTTTACACAGATTGCGGTGTAGATATTTCCATCTTTCTACAGATGGCATTGTTGATATTTCCATGTTTATACAGATGGCGGTGTAGATATTTCCATGTTTATATAGATGGTGGTGTAGATATTACCATGTTTATACAGATAGCGGTGTAGATATTACCATCTTTATACAGATTGCGGTGTAGATATTTCCAGGTTTATACAGATCGTATTGAAGATATTTCCATGTTTATACAGATCGCGGTGAAGATATTTCCATGTTTATACAGATAGCGGTGTAGATATTTCCATGTTTATAGAGATAGCGGTGTAGGTATTTCCATGTTTATAGAAATAGCGGTGTAGATATTTCCATGTTTATATAGATGGCGTTGTAGATATTTCCATGTTTATACCGATAGCGGTGTTGGTGTTTCCACGTTTATACAGATAGCGATGTAGATATTTCCATGTTTATACAGCTCACGGTGCAGATATTTATATCTTTATACAGATGGCATTGTAGATATTTCCTTATTCACACAGATGGCGGTGTAGATGTTTCCATGTTTACGCAGATGGTGGAGTAGTTAGTTCCATGTTCATGGAGATGGCAGTGTAGATATTTTCATGTTTATACAGATGGCTGTGTAGATATTTCCATGTGTATACAGGTGGCATTGTAGATATTTCCATGTTTATACAGATGACCTTATAGGTATTTCCATGTTTTTTCAGATGGCAGTGCAGATATTTCCATGTTTATAGAGATAGCGGTGTAGATATTTCCATGTTTGTACAGATGGCGATGTTGATATTTCCATCTATACACAGATGGCCGTGTAGATATTTCCATGTTTATACAGATGGCGGCATAGATATTTCCATGGACGTGCAGATGGCGGTGTAGATATTTCCATGTTTATAGAGATAGCGGTGTAGATATTTCCATGTTTACACAGATGGTGGTGTAGATATTTCCGTGTTTATACACATGGCGGGGACGATACTTCCATCTTTATGGAGATGGCAGTGTAGATATTTTCATGTTTATAGAGATGGCGGTGTACATATTTCCATATTTATAGAGATAGTGGTGTAGATATATTCATCTTTCTACTGATGGCAGTGTAGATATTTCCATGTTTATACATCTGGCTGTGTAGATATTTCCATATTTATACAGATGTCTGTGTAGATATTTCTATGTGTATACAGATGGTATTGTAGCTATTTCCATGTTAATACATATGGTGGTGTAGATATTTCCATGTTTATTCAGATGACTCTGTAGATATTTCCATGTTTTTACAGATAGCAGTGTAGATATTTCAATGTTTATAGAGATGGTGCTGTAGATATTTCCATGTTTATACAGATAACGGTGGAGATATTTCCATGTTTATACAGACAGCAGTGGAGATATTTCCATGTTTATACACATAGCGATGTACATATTTCCATGTTTATAGAGACAGCGGTTTAGGTATTTCCATGTTTATACAGATAGCAGTGCAGATATTTCCATGTTTATACAGATGCCTATGCAGATATTTCCATATTTATACAGAGGGCTGTGTAGATATTTCTAAGTTTATACAGACGGCAGTGTAGATATTTCCATGTTCCTACACATGACTGTGTAGGTATTTCCATGTTTATGCAGATGGCTTTGTAGATATTTCCATGTTTATAGAGATAGCAGTGCAGATATTTCCATGTATATACAGATAGCGGTGTATATATTTCCATGTTTATACAGATCGTGGTGTAGATATTTCCATGTTTATACAGATACCGGTGTAGATATTTCCATGTTTATACAGACCGCAGTTTAGATATTTCCATGTTTTTAGAGATAGCGGTGTGGATATTTCCATGTTTATACAGTTAGGGGTGTAGATATTTCCATGTTTATAGAGATGGCGGTGAAGATATTTCCATGTTTATACAGATCACAGTGTAGATATATCCTTGTTTATACAAATAGCGGTGTAGTTATTTCCATGTTTATACAGATAGCGGTGTAGATATTTCCATGTATATACAGATGGCTGTGTAGATATTTCCATGTTTATACAGATGGCTTTGTAGATATTTCCATGTTTATACAGATGACTTCGTAGGTATCTCCATGTTTATACAGATGGCGGTATAGATATTTCCATGTTTATAGAGATAGCTGTGTAGATATTTCCAGGTTTATACAGATAGCGGTGTAGATATATCCATGTTTATACAGATCGCGGTGTAGATATTTCCATGTTTATACAGATAGCAGTGTAGATATTTCCATGTTTATACAGATAGCGGTGTAGATATTTCCATATTTTTACAGATATCGGTGTAGATATTTCCATGTTTACACAGATTGCGGTGTAGATATTTCCATCTTTCTACAGATGGCATTGTAGATATTTCCATGTTTATACAGATGGCGGTGTAGATATTTCCATGTTTACATAGATGGTGGTGTAGATATTACCATGTTTATACAGATAGCGGTGTAGATATTACCATGTTTATACAGATTGTGGTGTAGATATTTCCAGGTTTACACAGATCGTATTGAAGATATTTCCATGTTTATACAGATCGCGGTGTAGATATTTCCATGTTTATACAGATAGCGGTGTATATATTTCCATGTTTATAGAGATAGCGGTGTAGGTATTTCCATGTTTATAGACATAGCGGTGTAGATATTTCCATGTTTATATAGATGGCGTTGTAGATATTTCCATGTTTATACCGATAGCGGTGTTGGTGTTTCCACGTTTATACAGATAGCGATGTAGATATTTCCAAGTTTATACAGCTCGCGGTGCAGATATTTATATCTTTATACAGATGGCATTGTAGATATTTCCTTATTCACACAGATGGTGGTGTAGATGTTTCCATGTTTACGCAGATGGTGGAGTAGTTAGTTCCATGTTCATGGAGATGGCAGTGTAGATATTGTCATGTTTATACAGATGGCGGTGTAGATATTTCCATGTTTATAGAGATAGCAGTGTAGATATTTACATGTTTATACAGATGGCTGTGTAGATATTTCCATGTGTATACAGATGGCATTGTAGATATTTCCATGTTTATACAGATGACTGTATAGGTATTTCCATGTTTTTACTGATGGCAGTGCAGACATTTCCATATTTATAGAGATAGCGGTGTAGATATTTCCATTTTGAACAGATGGCGATGTTGATATTTCCATCTATACACAGATGGCCGTGTAGATATTTCCATGTTTATACAGATGGTGGCGTAGATAATTCCATGGACGTGCAGATGGCGGTGTAGATATTTCCATGTTTATACAGATAGCGGTGTAGATATTTCCATGTTTACACAGATGGTGGTGTAGATATTTCCGTGTTTATACACATGGCAGAGAAGATACTTCCATCTTTATGGAGATGGCAGTGTAGATATTTTCATGTTTATAGAGATGGCGGTGTACATATTTCCATATTTATAGAGATAGAGGTGTAGATATATTCATCTTTCTACAGATGGCATTGTAGATATTTCCATGTTTATACATCTGGCTGTGTAGATATTTCCATATTTATACAGATGTCTGTGTAGATATTTCCAGGTGTATACAGATGGTATTGTAGCTATTTCCATGTTAATACATATGGTGGTGTAGATATTTCCATGTTTATTCAGATGACTGTGTAGATATTTCCATGTTTTTACAGATGGCAGTGTAGATATTTCAATGTTTATAGAGATGGTGCTGTAGATATTTCCATGTTTATACAGATAACGGTGGAGATATTTCCATGTTTATACAGACAGCAGTGGAGATATTTCCATGTTTATACACATAGCGATGTACATATTTCCATGTTTATAGAGACAGCAGTTTAGGTATTTCCATGTTTATACAGATAGCGGTGCAGATATTTCCATGTTTATACAGATGCCTATGCAGATATTTCCATATTTATACAGAGGGCTGTGTAGATATTTCTAAGCTTATACAGATGGCAGTGTAGATATTTCCATGTTCCTACACATGACTGTGTAGGTATTTCCATGTTTATACAGATGGCTTTGTAGATATTTCCATGTTTATAGAGATAGCAGTGCAGATATTTCCATGTTTATACAGATAGCGGTGTATATATTTCCATGTTTATACAGATCGTGGTGTAGATATTTCCATGTTTATACAGATACCGGTGTAGATATTTCCATGTTTATACAGACCGCAGTTTAGGTATTTCCATGTTTATAGAGATAGCGGTTTGGATATTTCCATGTTTATACAGTTAGGGGTGTAGATATTTCCATGTTTATAGAGATGGCGGTGAAGATATTTCCATGTTTATACAGATCACAGTGTAGATATTTCCTTGTTTATACAAATAGCGGTGTAGTTATTTCCATGTTTATACAGATAGCGGTGTAGATATTTCCATGTATATACAGATGGCTGTGTAGATATTTCCATGTTTATACAGATGGCTTTGTAGATATTTCCATGTATATACAGATGACTTCGTAGGTATCTCCATGTTTATACAGATGGCGGTGTAGATATTTCCATGTTTATAGAGATAGCTGTGTAGATATTTCCATGTTTATACAGATAGCAGTGTAGATATTTCCATGTTTATACAGATCGCGGTGTAGATATTTCCATGTTTATACAGATAGCGGTGTAGATATTTCCATGTTTATACAGATAGCGGTGTAGATATTTCCATATATTAACAGATATCGGTGTAGATATTTCCATTTTTACACAGATTGCGGTGTAGATATTTCCATCTTTCTACAGATGGCATTGTTGATATTTCCATGTTTATACAGATGGCGGTGTAGATATTTCCATGTTTATATAGATGGTGGTGTAGATATTACCATGTTTATACAGATAGCGGTGTAGATATTACCATCTTTATACAGATTGCGGTGTAGATATTTCCAGGTTTATACAGATCGTATTGAAGATATTTCCATGTTTATACAGATCGCGGTGTAGATATTTCCATGTTTATACAGATAGCGGTGTAGATATTTCCATGTTTATAGAGATAGCGGTGTAGGTATTTCCATGTTTATAGACATAGCGGTGTAGATATTTCCATGTTTATATAGATGGCGTTGTAGATATTTCCATGTTTATACCGATAGCGGTGTTGGTGTTTCCACGTTTATACAGATAGCGATGTAGATATTTCCATGTTTATACAGCTCACGGTGCAGATATTTATATCTTTATACAGATGGCATTGTAGATATTTCCTTATTCACACAGATGGCGGTGTAGATGTTTCCATGTTTACGCAGATGGTGGAGAAGTTAGTTCCATGTTCATGGAGATGGCAGTGTAGATATTTTCGTGTTTATACAGATGGCGGTGTAGATATTTCCATGTTTATAGAGATAGCAGTGTAGATATTTACATGTTTATACAGATGGCTGTGTAGATATTTCCATGTGTATACAGATGGCATTGTTGATATTTCCATGTTTATACAGATGACCTTATAGGTATTTCCATGTTTTTTCAGATGGCAGTGCAGATATTTCCATGTTTATAGAGATAGCGGTGTAGATATTTCCATGTTTGTACACATGGTGATGTTGTTATTTCCATCTATACACAGATGGCCGTGTAGATATTTCCATGTTTATACAGATGGCGGCGTAGATATTTCCATGGACGTGCAGATGGCGGTGTAGATATTTCCATGTTTATAGAGATAGCGGTGTAGATATTTCCATGTTTACACAGATGATGGTGTAGATATTTCCGTGTTTATACACATGGCGGGGAAGATACTTCCATCTTTATGGAGATGGCAGTGTAGATATTTTCATGTTTATAGAGATGGCGGTGTACATATTTCCATATTTATAGAGATAGTGGTGGAGATATATTCATCTTTCTACTGATGGCAGTGTAGATATTCCCATGTTTATACATCTGGCTGTGTAGATATTTCCATATTTATACAGATGTCTGTGTAGATATTTCTATGTGTATACAGATGGTATTGTAGCTATTTCCATGTTAATATATATGGTGGTGTAGATATTTCCATGTTTATTCAGATGACTCTGTAGATATTTCCATGTTTTTACAGATAGCAGTGTAGATATTTCAATGTTTATAGAGATGGTGCTGTAGATATTTCCATGTTTATACAGATAACGGTGGAGATATTTCCATGTTTATACAGACAGCAGTGGAGATATTTCCATGTTTATACACATAGCGATGTACATATTTCCATGTTTATAGAGACAGCGGTTTAGGTATTTCCATGTTTATACAGATAGCGGTGCAGATATTTCCATGTTTATACAGATGCCTATGCAGATATTTCCATATTTATACAGAGGGCTGTGTAGATATTTCTAAGTTTATACAGACGGCAGTGTAGATATTTCCATGTTCCTACACATGACTGTGTAGGTATTTCCATGTTTATACAGATGGCTTTGTAGATATTTCCATGTTTATAGAGATAGCAGTGCAGATATTTCCATGTATATACAGATAGCGGTGTATATATTTCCATGTTTATACAGATCGTGGTGTAGATATTTCCATGTTTATACAGATACCGGTGTAGATATTTCCATGTTTATACAGACCGCAGTTTAGATATTTCCATGTTTTTAGAGATAGCGGTGTGGATATTTCCATGTTTATACAGTTAGGGGTGTAGATATTTCCATGTTTATAGAGATGGCGGTAAAGATATTTCCATGTTTATACAGATCACAGTGTAGATATTTCCTTGTTTATACAAATAGCGGTGTAGTTATTTCCATGTTTATACAGATAGCGGTGTAGATATTTCCATGTATATACAGATGGCTGTGTAGATATTTCCATGTTTATACAGATGGCTTTGTAGATATTTCCATGTTTATACAGATGACTTCGTAGGTATCTCCATGTTTATACAGATGGCGGTGTAGATATTTCCATGTTTATAGAGATAGCTGTGTAGATATTTCCATGTTTATACAGATAGCGGTGTAGATATTTCCATGTTTATACAGATCGCGGTGTAGATATTTCCATGTTTATACAGATAGCGGTGTAGATATTTCCATGTTTATACAGATAGCGGTGTAGATATTTCCATATTTTTACAGATATCGGTGTAGATATTTCCATGTTTACACAGATTGCGGTGTAGATATTTCCATCTTTCTACAGATGGCATTGTTGATATTTCCATGTTTATACAGATGGCGGTGTAGATATTTCCATGTTTATATAGATGGTGGTGTAGATATTACCATGTTTATACAGATAGCGGTGTAGATATTACCATCTTTATACAGATTGCGGTGTAGATATTTCCAGGTTTATACAGATCGTATTGAAGATATTTCCATGTTTATACAGATCGCGGTGTAGATATTTCCATGTTTATACAGATAGCGGTGTAGATATTTCCATGTTTATAGAGATAGCGGTGTAGGTATTTCCATGTTTATAGAAATAGCGGTGTAGATATTTCCATGTTTATATAGATGGCGTTGTAGATATTTCCATGTTTATACCGATAGCGGTGTTGGTGTTTCCACGTTTATACAGATAGCGATGTAGATATTTCCATGTTTATACAGCTCACGGTGCAGATATTTATATCTTTATACAGATGGCATTGTAGATATTTCCTTATTCACACAGATGGCGGTGTAGATGTTTCCATGTTTACGCAGATGGTGGAGTAGTTAGTTCCATGTTCATGGAGATGGCAGTGTAGATATTTTCATGTTTATACAGATGGCTGTGTAGATATTTCCATGTGTATACAGGTGGCATTGTAGATATTTCCATGTTTATACAGATGACCTTATAGGTATTTCCATGTTTTTTCAGATGGCAGTGCAGATATTTCCATGTTTATAGAGATAGCGGTGTAGATATTTCCATGTTTGTACAGATGGCGATGTTGATATTTCCATCTATACACAGATGGCCGTGTAGATATTTCCATGTTTATACAGATGGCGGCATAGATATTTCCATGGACGTGCAGATGGCGGTGTAGATATTTCCATGTTTATAGAGATAGCGGTGTAGATATTTCCATGTTTACACAGATGGTGGTGTAGATATTTCCGTGTTTATACACATGGCGGGGAAGATACTTCCATCTTTATGGAGATGGCAGTGTAGATATTTTCATGTTTATAGAGATGGCGGTGTACATATTTCCATATTTATAGAGATAGTGGTGTAGATATATTCATCTTTCTACTGATGGCAGTGTAGATATTTCCATGTTTATACATCTGGCTGTGTAGATATTTCCATATTTATACAGATGTCTGTGTAGATATTTCTATGTGTATACAGATGGTATTGTAGCTATTTCCATGTTAATACATATGGTGGTGTAGATATTTCCATGTTTATTCAGATGACTCTGTAGATATTTCCATGTTTTTACAGATAGCAGTGTAGATATTTCAATGTTTATAGAGATGGTGCTGTAGATATTTCCATGTTTATACAGATAACGGTGGAGATATTTCCATGTTTATACAGACAGCAGTGGAGATATTTCCATGTTTATACACATAGCGATGTACATATTTCCATGTTTATAGAGACAGCGGTTTAGGTATTTCCATGTTTATACAGATAGCAGTGCAGATATTTCCATGTTTATACAGATGCCTATGCAGATATTTCCATATTTATACAGAGGGCTGTGTAGATATTTCTAAGTTTATACAGACGGCAGTGTAGATATTTCCATGTTCCTACACATGACTGTGTAGGTATTTCCATGTTTATGCAGATGGCTTTGTAGATATTTCCATGTTTATAGAGATAGCAGTGCAGATATTTCCATGTATATACAGATAGCGGTGTATATATTTCCATGTTTATACAGATCGTGGTGTAGATATTTCCATGTTTATACAGATACCGGTGTAGATATTTCCATGTTTATACAGACCGCAGTTTAGATATTTCCATGTTTTTAGAGATAGCGGTGTGGATATTTCCATGTTTATACAGTTAGGGGTGTAGATATTTCCATGTTTATAGAGATGGCGGTGAAGATATTTCCATGTTTATACAGATCACAGTGTAGATATTTCCTTGTTTATACAAATAGCGGTGTAGTTATTTCCATGTTTATACAGATAGCGGTGTAGATATTTCCATGTATATACAGATGGCTGTGTAGATATTTCCATGTTTATACAGATGGCTTTGTAGATATTTCCATGTTTATACAGATGACTTCGTAGGTATCTCCATGTTTATACAGATGGCGGTATAGATATTTCCATGTTTATAGAGATAGCTGTGTAGATATTTCCAGGTTTATACAGATAGCGGTGTAGATATATCCATGTTTATACAGATCGCGGTGTAGATATTTCCATGTTTATACAGACTGCAGTGTAGACATTTCCATGTTTATAGAGATAGCGGTGTGGATATTTCCATGTTTATACAGTTAGGAGTGTAGATATTTCCATGTTTATAGAGATGGCGGTGAAGATATTTCCATGTTTATACAGATCACAGTGTAGATATTTCCTTGTTTATACAAATAGCGGTGTAGTTATTTCCATGTTTATACAGATAGCGGTGTAGATATTTCCATGTATATACAGATGGCTGTGTAGATATTTCCATGTTTATACAGATGGCTTTTTAGATATTTCCATGTTTATACAGATGACTTCGTAGGTATCTCCATGTTTATACAGATGGCGGTGTAGATATTTCCATGTTTATAGAGATAGCTGTGTAGATATTTCCATGTTTATACAAATAGCGGTGTAGATATTTCCATGTTTATACAGATCGCGGTGTAGATATTTCCATGTTTATACAGATAGCGGTGTAGATATTTCCATGTATATACAGATAGCGGTGTAGATATTTCCATATTTTTACAGATATCGGTATAGATATTTCCATGTTTACACAGATTGCGGTGTAGATATTTCCATCTTTCTACAGATGGCATTGTAGATATTTCCATGTTTATACAGATGGCAGTGTAGATATTTCCATGTTTATATAGATGGTGGTGTAGATATTACCATGTTTATACAGATAGCGGTGTAGATATTACCATGTTTATACAGATAGCGGTGTAGATATTTCCATGTTTATACAGATTGTATTGAAGATATTTCCATCTTTATACAGATCGCGGTGTAGATATTTCCATGTTTATACAGATCACGGTGTAGATATTTCCATGTTTATACAGAGAGAAGTGTAGATATTTCCATGTTTATACAGATAGCGGTGTAGATATTTCCATGTTTATACAGATAGCGGTGTAGATATTTCCATGTTTATAGAGATAGCGGTGTAGCTATTTCCATGTTTATAGACATAGCGGTGTAGATATTTCCATGTTTATATAGATGGCGTTTTAGATATTTCCATGTTTATACCGATAGCGGTGTTGGTGTTTCCACGTTTATACAGATAGCGATGTAGATATTTCCATGTTTATACAGCTCACGGTGCAGATATTTATATCTTTATACAGATGGCATTGTAGATATTTCCTTATTCACACAGATGGCGGTGTAGATGTTTCCATGTTTATACAGATGGTGGAGTAGTTAGTTCCATATTTATTGAGATGGCAGTGTAGATATTTTCATGTTTATAGAGATGGCGGTGTAGATATTTCCATGTTTATAGAGATAGCAGTGTAGATATTTACATGTTTATACAGATGGCTGTGTAGATATTTCCATGTGTATACAGATGGCATTGTAGATATTTCCATGTTTATACAGATGACTGTATAGGTATTTCCATGTTTTTACAGATGGCAGTGCAGATATTTCCATGTTTATAGAGATAGAAGTGTAGATATTTCCATGTTTGTACAGATGGCGGTGTTGATATTTCCATCTATACACAGATGGCCGTGTAGATATTTCCATGTTTATACAGATGACGGCATAGATATTTCCATTGACGTGCAGATGGCGGTGTAGATATTTCCATGTTTATACAGATAGCGGTGTTGATATTTCCATGTTTTTACAGATATCGTTGTAGATATTTCCATGTTTACACAGATTGCGGTGTAGATATTTCCATCTTTCTACAGATGGCATTGTAGATATTTCCATGTTTATACAGATGGCGGTGTAGATATTTCCATGTTTATATAGATGGTGGTGTAGACATTACCATGTTTATACAGATAGCGGTGTAGATATTGCCATGTTTATACAGATGGTGGTGAAGATATTTCCATGTTTACTCAGATGACTGTGTAGATATTTCCATGTTTTAACAGATGGCAGTGTAGATATTTCAATGTTTATAGAGATGGCACTGTAGATATTTCCATGTTTATACAGATAGCGGTGTAGATATTTCCATGTTTATACAGATAGCGGTGTAGATATTTCCATGTTTTTACAGATATTGGTGTAGATATTTCCATGTTTACACAGATTGCGGTGTAGATATTTCCATCTTTTTACAGATGGCATTGTACATATTTCCATGTTTATACAGATGACGGTATAGATAATTCCATGTTTATATAGATGGTGGTGTAGATATTACCATGTTTATACAGAGAGCGGTGTAGATATTTCCATGTTTATACAGATAGCGGTGTAGATATTTCCATGTTTATATAGATAGCGGTGTAGGTATTTCCATGTTTATAGACATAGCGGTGTAGATATTTCCATGTTTATATAGATGGCGTTGTAGATATTTCCATGTTTATACTGATAGCGGTGATGATATTTCCACGTTTATACAGATAGCGATGTAGATATTTCCATGTTTATACAGCTCGCGGTGAAGATATTTATATCTTTATACAGATGGCATTGTAGATATTTCCTTATTCACACTGATGGCAGTGAAGATGTTTCCATGTTTATACAGATGGCGGAGTAGTTACTTCCATGTTTATGGAGATGGCAGTGTAGATATTTTCATGTTTATAGAGATGGCGGTGTAGATATTTCCATGTTTATAGAGATAGCAGTGTAGATATTTACATGTTTATACAGATGGCTGTGTAGATATTTCCATGTGTATACAGATGGCATTGTAAATATTTCCATGTTTATACAGATGACTGTATAGGTATTTCCATGTTTTTACAGATGGCAGTGCAGATATTTCCATGTTTATAGAGATAGCGATGTAGATATTTCCATGTTTGTACAGATGGCGGTGTTGATATTTCCATCTATACACAGATGGCCGTGTAGATATTTCCATGTTTATACAGATGGCAGCGTAGGTATTTCCATGGACATGCAGATGGCGGTGTAGTTATTTCCTTGTTTATACAGATAGCGGTGTAGATATTTCCATGTTTTCACATATGGTGGTGTAGATATTTCCGTGTTTATACACATGGCGGAGTAGATACTTCCATCTTTATGGAGATGGCAGTGTAGATATTTTCATGTTTATAGAGATGGCGGTGTAGATATTTCCATATTTATAGAGATAGCGGTGTAGATATTTCCATCTTTCTACAGATGGCAGTGTAGATATTTCCATGTTTATACAGATGGCGGTGTAGATATTTCCATATTTATACAGATGTATGTGTAGATATTTCCATGTGTATACAGATGGTATTGTAGTTATCTCCATGTTTATACAGATGGTGGTTTAGATATTTCCATGTTTATTCAGATGACTGTGTAGATATTTCCATGTTTATACAGATGGCAGTGTAGATATTTCCATGTTCCTACACATGACTGTGTAGGTATTTCCATGTTTATACAGATGGCTTTGTAGATATTTCCATGTCTATAGAGATAGCGGTGCAGATATTTCCATGATTATACAGATAGCGGTGTATATATTTCCATGTTTATACAGATCGTGGTGTAGATATTTCCATGTTTATACAGATACCGGTGTAGATATTTCCATGTTTATACAGACCGCAGTGTAGATATTTCCATGTTTATACAGACTGCAGTGTAGATATTTCCATGTTTATAGAGATAGCAGTGTAGATATTTCCAAGTTTGTGCAGATGGCGGTGTTGATGTTTCCATCTATACACAGATTGCCGTGTAGGTATTTCCATGTGTATACAGATGGCATTGTAGATATTTCCATGTTTTTACAGATGGTGGTGTAGATATTTCCATGTTTGCACAGAAGACTGTATAGGTATTTCCATGCTTATACAGATGGCGGTGTAGCTATTTCCATGTTTATAGAGATAGCGGTGTAGATATTTCCATATTTATACAGATAACGGTGTAGAAATTTCCATGTTTATACAGATAGCGGTGTAAATATTTCCATGTTTATACAGATCACGGTGTAGATATTTCCTTGTTAATACAAATAGCGGTGTAGTTATTTCCATGTTTGTACAGATAGCGGTGTAGATATTTCCATGTATATACAGATGGCTGTGTAGATATTGCCATGTTTATACAGATGGCTTTGTAGATATTTCCATGTTTATACAGATGACTTTGTTGGTATTTCCATGTTTATACAGATGGCAGTGTAGATATTTCCATGTTTATAGAGATAGCTGTGTAGATATTTCCATGTTTATACAGATAGCGTTGTAGATATTTCCATGTTTATACAGATCGCGGTGTAGTTACTTCCATGTTTATACAGATAGTGGTGTTGACATTTCCAAGTTTTTACAGATATCGGTGTAGATATTTCCATGTTTACACAGATTGCTTTGTAGATATTTCCATCTTTCTACAGATGGCATTGTAGATATTTCCATGTTTATACAGATGGCGGTGTAGATATTTTCATGTTTATATAGATGGTGGTGTAGATATTACCATGTTTATACAGATAGCGGTGTAGATATTTCCATGTTTATACAGATCGTGGAGAGGATATTTCCATGTTTATACAGATCTCGGTGTAGATATTTCCATGTTTATACAGATCGCGGTGTAGATATTTCCATGTTTTCACATATGGTGTTGTAGATATTTCCGTGTTTATACACATGGAGTAGATACTTCCATCTTTATGGAGATGGCAGTGTAGATATTTTCATGTTTATAGAGATTGCGGTGTAGATATTTCCATATTTATAGAGATAGCGGTGTAGATACTTCCATCTTTCTACAGATGGCAGTGTAGATATTTCCATGTTTATACAGATGGCCGTGTAGATATTTCCATATTTATACAGATGTCTGTGTAGATATTTCCATGTGTATACAGATGGTATTGTAGTTATTTCCATGTTTATACAGATGGTGGTGTAGATATTTCCATGTGTATTCAGATGACTGTGTAGATATTTCCATGTTTATACAGATGGCAGTGTAGATATTTCCATGTTCCTACACAAGACAGTGTAGGTATTTCCATGTTTATACAGATGGTTTGTAGCTATTTCCATGTCTATAGAGATAGCGGTGCAGATATTTCCATGATTATACAGATAGCGGTGAATATATTTCCATGTTTATACAGATCGTGGTTTAGATGTTTCCATGTTTATACATATACCGGTGTAGATATTTCCATGTTTATACAGACCGCAGTGTAGATATTTCCATGTTTATAGAGATAGCAGTGTAGATATTTCCAAGTTTGTGCAGATGGCGGTGTTGATGTTTCCATCTATACACAGATTGCCGTGTAGGTATTTCCATGTGTATACAGATGGCATTGTAGATATTTCCATGTTTATACAGATGGTGGTGTAGATATTTCCATGTTTACACAGAAGACTGTATAGGTACTTCCATGCTTATACAGATGGCGGTGTAGCTATTTCCATGTTTATAGAGATAGCGGTGTAGATATTTCCATATTTATACAGATAACGGTGTAGAAATTTCCATGTTTATACAGATAGCGGTGTAAATATTTCCATGTTTATACAGATCATGGTGTAGATATTTCCTTGTTTTTACAAATAGCGGTGTAGTTATTTCCATGTTTATACAGATAGCGGTGTAAATATTTCCATGTTTATACAGATCACGGTGTAGATATTTCCTTGTTTTTACAAATAGCGGTGTAGTTATTTCCATGTTTATACAGATAGCGGTGTAGATATTTCCATGTATATACAGATGACTGTGTAGATATTTCCATGTTTATACAGATGGCTTTGTAGATATTTCCATGTTTATACAGATGACTTTGTAGGTATTTCCATGTTTATACAGATGGCGGTGTAGATATTTCCATGTTTATACAGATAGCTGTGTGAATATTTCCATGTTTATACAGATAGCGGTGTAGATAATTCCATGTTTATACAGATCGCGGTGTATTTACTTCCATGTTTATACAGATAGCGGTGTTGTTATTTCCATGTTTTTTCAGATATCGGTGTAGATATTTCCATGTTTACACAGATTGCGGTGGAGATATTTCCATCTTTCTACAGATGGCAGTGTAGATATTTCCATGTTTATACACATGGCGGTGTAGATACTTCCATATTTATACAGATGTCTGTGTAGATATTTCCATGTGTATACAGATGGTATTGTAGATATTTCCATGTTTATACAGATGGTGGTGTAGATATTTCCCTGTTTACTCAGATGACTGTGTAGATATTTCCATGTTTTTACAGATGGCAGTGTAGATATTTCAATGTTTATAGAGATGGCACTGTAGATATTTCCATGTTTATACAGATCGCGGTGTAGATATTTCCATGTGTATACAGATAGCGGTGTAGATATTTCCATGTTTTTACAGATATTGGTGTAGATATTTCCATGTTTACACAGATTGCGGTGTAGATATTTCCATCTTTCTACAGATGGCATTGTAGATATTTCCATGATTATACAGATGGCGGTGTAGGTATTTCCATGTTTATTCAGATGACTGTGTAGATATTTCCATGTATATACATATGGCAGTGTAGCTATTTCCATCTTCCTACACATGACTGTGTAGGAATTTCCATGTTTATACAGATGGCTTTGTAGATATTTCCATGTCTATAGAGATAGCGGTGCAGATATTTCCATGATTATACAGATAGCGGTGTATATATTTCCATGTTTATACAGATCGTGGTGTAGATATTTCCATGTTTATACAGATACCGGTGTAGTTAGTTCCATGTTTATACAGACCGCAGTGTAGATATTTCCATGTTTATAGAGATAGCAGTGTAGATATTTCAAGTTTGTGCAGATGGCGGTATTGACGTTTCCATCTATACACAGATTGCCGTGTAGGTATTTCCATGTGTATACAGATGGCATTGTAGATATTTCCATGTTTATACAGATGGTGGTGTAGATATTTCCATGTTTACACAGAAGACTGTATAGGTATTTCCATGTTTATACAGATGGCGGTGTAGCTATTTCCATGTTTATAGAGATAGCGGTGTAGATATTTCCATATTTATACAGATAACGGTGTAGAAATTTCCATGTTTATACAGATAGCGGTGTAAATATTTCCATGTTTATACAGATCAGGGTGTAGATATTTCCTTGTTAATACAAATAGCGGTGTAGTTATTTCCATGTTTGTACAGAGATCGGTGTAGATATTTCCATGTATATACAGATGGCTGTGTAGGTATTTCCATGTTTATACAGATGGCGGTGTAGGTATTTCCATGTTTATAGAGATAGCTGTGTAGATATTTCCATGTTTATACAGATAGCGTTGTAGATATTTCCATGTTTATACAGATGGCGGTGTAGTTATTTCCATGTTTATACAGATCGTGGTGAAGATATTTCCATGTTTATACAGATCTCGGTGTAGATATTTCCATGTTTATACAGATCGCGGTGTAGATATTTCCATGTTTTCACATATGGTGTTGTAGATATTTCCGTGTTTATACACATGGCGGTGAAGATACTTCCATATTTATACAGATGTCTGTGTAGATATTTCCATGTGTATACAGATGGTATTGTAGATATTTCCATGTTTATACAGTTGGTGGTGTAGATATTTCCCTGTTTACTCAGATGACTGTGTAGATATTTCCATGTTTTTACAGATGGCAGTGTAGATATTTCAATGTTTATAGAGATGGCACTGTAGATATTTCCATGTTTATACAGATCGCGGTGTAGATATTTCCATGTGTATATAGATAGCGGTGTAGATATTTCCATGTTTTTACAGATAATGGTGTAGATATTTCCATGTTTACACAGATTGCGGTGTAGATATTTCCATCTTTCTACAGATGGCATTGTAGATATATCCATGTTTATACAGATGGCGGTGTAGATATTTCCATGTTTATATAGATGGTGGTGTAGATATTACCATGTTTATACCAAGAGCGGTGTAGATATTTCCATGTTTATACAGATAGCGGTGTAGATATTTCCATGTTTATATAGATAGCGGTGTAGATATTTCCATGTTTATAGACATAGCGGTGTAGATATTTCCATGTTTATATAGATGCCGTTGTAGATATTTCCATGTTTATACTGATAGCGGTGTTGGTATTTCCACGTTTATGCAGATAGCAATGTAGATATTTCCATGTTTATACAGCTCGCAGTGCAGTTATTTATATCTTTATACAGATGGCATTGTAGATATTTCCTTATTCACACTGATGGCGGTGAAGATGTTTCCATGTTTATACAGATGGCGGAGTAGTTACTTTCATGTTTATGGAGATGGCAGTGTAGATATTTTTATGTTTATAGAGATGGCGGTGTAGATATTTCCATGTTTATAGAGATAGCAGTGTAGATATTTCCATGTTTATACAGATGGCTGTGTAGATATTTCCATGTGTGTACAGATGGCATTGTAAATGTTTCCATGTTTATACAGATGACTGTATAGGTATTTCCATGTTTTTACAGATGTCAGCGTAGTTATTTCCATGGACATGCAGATGGCGGTGTAGATATTTCCTTGTTTATACAGATGGCGGTGTAGATATTTCCATCTCTACACAGATGGCCGTCTAGATATTTCCATGTTTATACAGATGTCAGCGTAGTTATTTCCATGGACATGCAGATGGCGGTGTAGATATTTCCTTGTTTATACAGATAGCGGTGTAGATATTTCCATCTTTTCACATATGGTGGTGTAGATATTTCCGTGTTTATACACATGGCGGAGTAGATACTTCCATCTTTATGGAGATGGCAGTGTAGATATTTTCATCTTTATAGAGATGGTGGTGTAGATATTTCCATATTTATAGAGATAGTGGTGTAGATACTTCCATCTTTCTACAGATGGCAGTGTAGATATTTCCATGTTTATACAGATGGCAGTGTAGATATTTCAATATTTACATAGATGTCTGTGTAGATATTTCCCTGTATATACAGATGGTATTGTAGTTATTTCCATGTTTATACAGATGGTGGTGTAGATATTTCCATGTTTATTCAGATGACTGTGTAGATATTTCCATGTTTATACAGATGGCAGTGTAGATATTTCCATGTTCCTACACATGACTGTGTAGGTATTTCCATCTTTATACAGATGGCTTTGTAGCTATTTCCATGTCTATAGAGATAGCGGTGCAGATATTTCCATGATTATACAGATAGCGGTGTGTATATTTCCATGTTTATACAGATCGTGGTGTAGATGTTTCCATGTTTATACATATACCGGTGTAGATATTTCCATGTTTATACAGACCGCAGTGTAGATATTTCCATGTTTATAGAGATAGCAGTGTAGATATTTCCAAGTTTGTGCAGATGGCGGTGTTGATGTTTCCATCTATACACAGATTGCCGTGTAGGTATTTCCATGTGTATACAGATGGCATTGTAGATATTTCCAAGTTTATACAGATGGTGGTGTAGATATTTCCATGTTTACACAGAAGACTGTATAGGTATTTCCATGTTTATACAGATGGCGGTGTAGCTATTTCCATGTTTATAGAGATAGCGGTGTAGATATTTCCATATTTATACAGATAACGGTGTAGAAATTTCCATGTTTATACAGATAGCGGTGTAAATATTTCCATGTTTATACAGATCACGGTGTAGATATTTCCTTGTTTATACAAATAGCGGTGT